>NW_003546328.1:1425-30973 GCF_000090795.2 Amphimedon queenslandica | reverse complement strand
TTAGGGATGCACGCCAAAACTGACTAATTAAAATTCTAAATACAATTCTGGAGGACTACATCATCCACGCACGCACACACACACACAAAACAACCACAGAACTTATATATACTGTATACACGTAGGCACCAAATCAGATTAAGATATTAGACACAAGAAATAAGAGAAATAAAACATGGGACAGAGGAATGGTAGGGAGAGAGGGGGAGGGAGAGGGGGGGAAGGGAGGAGGAAGGGGAGGGGGAGGGAGGGAGGGGGAGGGAGGGAGGGGGAGGGAGAGGGAGGGTGAGAAAGGGGGAGTGACTGAAAGTAAAAAGTTAAAGGAAATAAAGAAACAATTTTTAATTTTATTCTAAACAATATAACTACAGCATATACTAATACTACTAATAATAATAATAGGACACTGATGCTATAAAAACTATAATAGAGTGCTAGCTGTCATTACTAGTTGTTAGGACTCAGTTAGTTAAGGTAACTGGTTTATCACACATTAAATAAGTTGATTATACTAATCCTATTGAGGAGAGTGATGAACACAAAGCGAGACAGTACAACAACCTATTGTGACTGGTAGACTTAGGGAAATTACAATGTGGTTGGAATACAGAAATTGCAATAACATCAGAGGGAATGAGCAAGACCCGTGACGCCCTACAACACATGCACATCTTAATAATAGGCACTGGTGACTTAATCCCTCTTCACATAAAACTTATAAAAACTCATTCTAGGTAGAGAGATGTACAAATGGAACTATGCATATATGAGAAAGGAACTGGAATCAGATGCTGTTTAAGAGCGATGTCACATATCACTTACTAGTACTAGAACCTAAAGTGTGGTCAAAAAAATTTATTAGATATAATTCATAAATGCACATTAATCATTCTCACTTTTAGCTAAATGAGTACATAGCTGGCCTCTACATGTACATGCACGTTCAAGTATTACAATAGGCTCAATCTTTAATAATGTCATAACGATATTTTGACCATAATTAGATAAAACAGAGGTCCAACTCAATTTAAATTGCTACAAAAAAGTCGTTGTGTGTATCAACAGAACTTGTAAAAGAATGACTGACATTTTGAATATGCACTAAATGAAAGATGCTGATTCAGGAAGACCACATTGTACACATGTGTACACAGAATGAGCAAAAGGCCATGCAGGAATATAATGTGATTCTGTTTGTACTTATCTTGGGAGAGAGGCATTCGTTCCAAATAATAATAAGAATATTAGGGAATGTATGGTAATGTATGCTTGAACTGATAGCAGAGTGCAAAGAGGAAATTAATAGAAATGAGGGAGAGGCCTCTATAACCTTTAAGGTCCTTAATTTAGCTACAAGTGCTTGTAAACAATGAATGCTGTGCATGTATTTGGGACATTCACTTGGGAAATGTATTAGAAGATATTTATCAGAACTTAATACTGTTCAATGGTGAAGCTGTTGCTACAGCTGAGCTACTGATGACAGTGTAAGCTAGTAGCTTTAAAAGCAGTACAAGCATCAATGGTGATACTTGCTTTAATAGATTAATTTTCATATTACTTGCAACATATGTGAATACTCAGTAAAATACTCAGTATATTCCAGTATACTGACCTTGCTGTCGTGTTCCTGACGTATTCGTCCATGTTATCAATGTCTGGCCTCATGGTTGATATCATTGTAGCAAGACCAGCAGCTTTAGCAAGATTACTGATGATCTCTCTTCCCTCCACACGAGCATAGTAATCCTCATCGATCAATAGGGGCTCAATGACAACAAGAATCTATATGAAAGAGAGAGAGAGGAAGGGAGGGAGGGAGGAGGGAGGGAGGAGGGAGGGAGGAGAGAGGGGGAGAGAGGGAGGGAGGGAGGAGAGAGGGGGAGAGAGGGAGGGAGGGAGAGAGAGGGGGGGAGGGAGAGAGAGGGGGGAGGGAGAGAGAGGGGGGAGGGAGAGAGAGAGAGAGGGAGAGGGAGAGGGAAAGAGTAGGATGAGAATAAGGAATGGAGAGAGGAAGGGAAGGGAGAGAATTGCAAGTGTGAGAGGAATCAGAAAGGAAGCATAATCCAGTTACCTTGTGGACATAAGGTCTAACAAGATCATCCATTTGTAGAGAACACGATCGATAACTTTGACTAGCAAATGACGCTCCTACAGAACACACAATAACAAAAACATCAAATGCACACACGATCAAATAATACAACAAAAAAGGAATTCCTGAGCACATTATTATTATAACAATAAAGCGTAAGTACATGAAATCAGTGCAGACACATTGCAATACTGTGGAGCCTCTATATAATGGACACTCTGGGAAAAGAGTTTATTTATGTGGAGGTTATTAGGTCAGGATTTCCCACAAGATTTTGGCATAGTGCTCATGCAGCTTCTTGTCAGTGGATTGTCAAGTTGCTCAAAAATCGGGCAAGAGACCCTGTACTATAGTACAGGGAATTTCAACAAAAATCACAAGGAAAGAATTCTCCATTTTTAATTTTTTTACTGATACAGTGTACAGATACATGTCCTTATGCCATTGTATCAACTTTGAGCTGATTTCAATTAAATTTAGATTTTTCATGTTAGTCAAAAATTAGGAAAATGACCAAAGGCCTTTGGTCTTTGGCCAAATTTCATTAAAAATGGCTAGGAGAGTTTTTATAATTTTCTGATACATATTATACATGTTCCAATGTTGTGTATAAAGTTTGAGCTGATTCCAATCAAATTTGTATATTTTATGAATTTTCGAAGTTGCTCCAAATGCCATGTACTGTATTGTAGTGCTTGTCAGCTCATGAAGCTCATGCTGTTTAGCTCACTTAGCATTATGCTTTATGAAAAACCTTGCACTAAGTAAGTGCTGTCTGTTGAATGGAGATGCATGCTATAGAGAGTGTTTGTGAAGAAAGGGTTCAATGTAAAGTGCACAGCAAAGAACAGTAGTGCAACAGGCACCTATGCAGTTATTGTTTTAGTAAAGAACACATTTATTAATACTAGCTCATTGATGAGGAATGACAATAATTGGAACCACAACTGAAAAGTACATGTACATGCAATATGTACTGTAATACATGTACATGTAGGCATAGGAGGAAAGGGAAGGATGAAGGGGCGGATGAAGAGAAGGAAATGATATAGTGGGCGATAGATACAAACCAGAACACATGCTAAAGGTGACCATGTAAGCACTCAAACACGCTAAATCAGATAAACGGATGAGGAAAGATAGTGACCTCATTAGGATTGCGTGAAGGAAAGTCCGCATACATGTACATGTACATGTATAATATCCATAGACTTACAGTGTCAGTACATAGAGAATTAATGTATCATATGTACACACACACACAACAGATACATAATGCAAATGTGTTAGTGTGATCATACAGTAGGGGGATAATGATGACACTGGGAGGTAATGAAATGAGGTTTAGGTGAGGGTCAGTGTAGAAGGACTCTCTGATAAAGTATCATTACGTCATGTAATAGTTCCAAAAAGACGTCAAGGGAATGAAGAGATTAACTTGATTGATTGACTCATGCAGGTGCTAACAGATGACATCAATAACATATAATAGTAGTAGTGATACCACTAATAATAATAATAATAATAATGATAATAATAATACTAGTAATATTAATAATACTAATAATACTAGTAATACTAGTAAAAGTGTACATTGAATCAGTGGTAGTGTCCCAAAGGTAATTGTAGGTAATAAGGTTTTGGTTTAATTGCATATATTCCCCCTAGACCTTTGCTAGTAGAATTAAGTGACAGCACATTAGCATAAAGCATAATGCACATGAATGAATTAGGTAGATCATTTACTCAGAGAAATTTTCTAGGAAGCTGCTGTTGCAATATAATAACTAGCACTATGTAGAATATGATAATAGTAGTGCAATTGATAAAATAATAAACACTAGCCAAAGGTAGACAGACACACACACACACATTCATCAGTAATCCTGGAACCATCTCACATTACAACAACTGATGGACACACACACACACACACACACACACACACACACACACACACACATGTACATGCATGTATATGCATGCAGATACTACTGCATGTACATAAATCTTTATTAAGCTTAGCTTTCACTATTCAATACCACAGAATCACAGGGATATACAACCCAGGCGTCATTAGTTGAAACATTAAAGTTTCAATAATTTGTTTAATCCACGCAGAGCCACCACAACGAAGGCCTAACGAGTACTTTAATTACATGAGGTTGCATTAATTGAGTTCCCTTCGGTGCTCACCCTACTTCCTGAGGGCAATAACAAATACAAATATACCAAAAGTGTCAAGCAAATTGAGTTAACTAGACCCAACAAGCCAGAAGACAGTTTCACACACTCATTATGCAACAAGCACTAATAGGATGATACACAAAAATAAATAATAACCAAATGAACATACACTGCATGTACATGTACATCAATTAATGATATATGACGATTCTCGCGTAATAGTACCTACCATTTACAGACTTGACATGTGTACATGTACAAGTACATATATTAATATCAACAAAGTCACAGGATTGAAGATGTCTTTATCTTGCATTATCATTTTGTCCAAAGGAGGAATGAATCAATGTACTCAAGGGAAAGAACCAGCCTCATATACACTTGATTGTATGTATATAAACAAAAGCAAATGACCAGCATGAATGTACACATGTGACATGACATATCAAGTACAATTAAAACACAATATTATGTACATGAACGTGTAAATGAAGAGTGTATTAGATCTATTCAATACTATATAAATCAAAATTAAATGAACTAATACTTTAAGAAATTACAAAAAAAAATTCTCTCACTTTACATCTCAAATCCATGCATGTACATTACAAAATATAACAATAAGAAATTATAATTAATTAATTACCCTCAAATCAACATTCAACACTATACATACATGTACATATAGAAAGTTCATCATGGAGGTATGTTCTCACACTGCCTGCTGGCATACTTTCCTCCACAAACAGGGAATTAGCGATGAATTAATAGTGTATTAATAGCATCAGAAGACCAAGAAAATGACAACAATGTCATCCTCGACCTCAGCATAACTTCACATGACAGTCTGAGTCGCTCGGTATAGACAGAATCAGAAGAAATGATGAGAAAGTAGAAATATGCAGTTTCATAAACAATGCGAATAAATTAGGAAGGTCAATTGATTAAATGTGTAGCCACATAAAGTCAAATATGAGGCTATAGCCTAAGGGGAAACATTGCTGAGCGAAAACAAGAGCATAGTAATGTGTAAACAGGATTAATGCTATAAATGAATTTATAATATAAACACAAACACGCATACATGATAGTACACAAGATAGAATATCATACTAACACAACCAGAAAATAATATATTTTTATATAAAATGTTGTAAATGAAATGTGTGGTTGTGTGGCTGTGTGCTAGCCACTAGCGTTGATAACGTCAAAGTGTTTCCTCCTAAAACAAAGCAAAGCCACAGACCTTTGAGGAATACACAAAACTAGTCCAATTCCTTCCTCTACTGGTGGACTCTCTCACACCGACCAACACACCAGCCAGGAGGAAACCAATCACACCAACACTAATTACCATATACATAATTAAGATGAGCATTACTGAGTGCAATAATACATTAAAGATTAAAGCTAGAAAATGAATGATGAATGTAGAAATTAACAGCCCCTTTCATATTATGCAGAATCACGCATTAACTTCAGGTGCTATTGAGACAATTAAGGCTATGGACACTAACAATACAATGAAACCATTGTCCATATAATGTCCCATTGTCTATAATGATCGGGCCATTGTCTGTAATGGACCATTGTATAATAATGGGCCATTGCATGCACAGGTGAGGATTCATAATGAGTGCTATATTGCTTGAGGGCAATGAATGTGTAATGTAATAAGAGTGGAAGGAACACCCACTCACACACACACTAGACAGAAACCATCCAAAGCTAGTGTGGTTTGGAGTAGGAGAGTGTTTGAACAGCAAAATTTGGTTTTTAAATTTGAGGCCAGGACTCTCCCAAATTAAAGCAATTCCAGACCTTATTAAACCAATTAAGGACAACAAAGATCTCATGAAGGCTCCTGCAGGGCAATAGAAATGAACTTGAAGCTTTAATAAGAAGTTGAGCTTTGTCAAACCATCCATACCCATGCACCCAAACACCATGTGCAGCCTTGATGTTTGTAATACTGTAATGCAAACACACACACACTCACCCACCAATCCATCAGTATATGTACACACATACATATACACACCTATCCATCTATAGTACACACTAGTGTATCAGTTTACAGTATATGCACACAAACAAGTAACTCAAAGTATCAACTATATGCAAACATATATCATGCATGTATGTAGTCATGTGCACAAAATGAAGGATGCACACGTACATGTAATGTAACAGAATCCATTGTATGTGCTCGCTTAATTTACAATCAACTAAATAATCAACAATAACAATTCAATAAAAGTGTGACATTAATGATATATAAACTCTTATACTCAAGTTCTTTCTTTCTCTCTCTTTCTCTCCAGGCCTCTAGCTATGGATAATCTAATGACCAGAACTCAATTACTGGCTGATAATTAATGAGATAACACAATAAAACCATGAGTACACGTCTACCACAGGTATGTCATGCATGAGCATACATGCATGTACATGTATGCCAATCCATTCCTTAATCCATTTACATGTACACATGCACATGTCCCCATGCTTTATTTCACATGCTATATACATGTATATCACACTATATAATGATACAAAATAAACCATAAGGGTATTGGCTTGCAAGCTTTGTCTACAAAGGCTGTTAGTAGTATTTAGCTAAAACACAAAGATACCATTGATTATCATAACACGTACGCCAACCAAAGAACCCAAATCATAAAACCAAACGGACTGGGATTGTTTTGACTGTGGCCAATTTGATATAGTAACACGATACGACCAGCAAGAGTTCAAGATACCACAAGTTATATATTGTAACTAAACACTGCCAATCATGTACAGTACAAGTACATGGAGTTTATTGTTATTTAAGACTATTAGGTACATGAGAAAAACCACTACAGCATGTCTACATGCTGTGTTTATTACATAAAACAATAAATAATAATACAATTTAGTTCAATCAGTGAGTGCTGTACAGCTACATGCGATCGGTAACTACATATAAATCAAATTGATACGTTAATTCACATCATGAGTACCCGTTTTGGGTAGCTGGTAAATACCCTTGACCACAAGTACAGGTACAAGTACTCCAGAGCAAGCACAATTCAATAATAACCAGAAATGCTTACACGTACAGCTCCAGCTCATGAAATTATTATTAAATAATTGGATTATGTTGTATGGTTATGAATATAGACACAGCAAGAGGATTGCCTGGCAGCAAATGAAAACACGACACGAAACAAAACAAAATAAATTAAAGCAAAAACAGCAAGAGCATATAAACTAATGAGTTATGAGTCCAAGGGAATGGACAGCAATATGAGATAAGTAAAATATAATAATTACATAATTAAAATTAATATTTAATAATGAATGATCTGACACGTAAAAAAGCACCATTTCCTATCTTTACAATTATGACAAAATAGCAAGAAAATGAGTCGCGAGGTATGAAACTATACACGAAGGAATGAAGTAATGTTGATTATCAGCGAGTTCGTCAACTCAAGTTGAATTCCACATAAACCAATAAACAGAAGCCAGGGCGAGGGCCACATGGTTTCTCTATGTACCTCTCTCTCTCTTATATGGATAAAGGAATGATAAAGTGGTACAAGTCTGGATGAACAATTACCTTTAATACGTACCAGATAACACTGAATACCTATCAATGCACGAGACTGTCTGATGGGACAGGAAGCATTCATTATCAGCAAGTCATGGTACACAAGTATCCCCCCATACATGCATTAGGTATGAGAGCAGCACATACGGTAGTGGAGTATTGCCAGTAGGTGTGAGTCTATGAGTCATAATGTTCTATATATAGCAGATACTTATTACCTGAATAATCTCACTGTGTGTGAATACTCCTTTATATGTATGGGGCATGATTAGAAACACAAATGAACATGTACATGTACATGTAAGGGTTTAAAAAGAGCATGTACATTTAGTGTACATTAGCAATAAGTAACATATAACATTGTACTGATCATGATGTGCTGGAAATTAAGGCTTTCAATTGTGACATTAATACTAAGAACTATAATAGATACTATAATATACTTTGGGAGTATGAAAGAGTTCCCATAACAAACATTGCACCATACTTCCAATTCTAGCTTTCGATAATAACAAGAGTAAATGAATATACATGTATACTATATTACTCTTGATAATAATAATAATAATAACAGTAACAAAAACAGCTACACACATGCAATTACACAATACACGTGTATATATATAATCAATCAATCACATGATGGTCATTAGTAAAAGTAATTCCATGTATACTCTGACTCAATACAGGCTAGTACTCGTAAATCTTGGCTCAGACCCATTATTTATACAATATGGCAAGACTATACACATACAGATGGAGGTTACAATGTTCATTAAATCAAAATGTGGTTTAGTGGCTCAAAACTAGCAGATAGCAATTGAGAGGATGTACGTGTACATACCTAGAGATTCAGATTAATCGTGTATGTAGATACTCATCATCATCAAGGCAGCCAGGAATGTGCATGATTCAAGGGAATTGCCTGACAGCACTTGGAAGGACTTGATTATAATAATATTTATTCACTGATGTAATGCAAAAGTTATGTAATCAATACACACCCATTACAAGTACATTAATCAATACACACCCATTACAAGTACATTAATCAATACACACCCATTACAAGTACATTAATCAATACACACCCATTACAAGTACATTAATCAATACACACCCATTACAAGTACATTAATCAATACACACCCATTACAAGTACATTAATCAATACACACCCATTACAAGTACATTAATCATCATCATCATCATTATTAGTAGGAATACATGTGTAGATGCGTGTCACGGGAAGCTGAGGATTAGTATAGGTGAGTGTATACAATGTACATCGTATATGTGGTTTTTTTTAATATGGTAAAAGTTCAATTAGCTTATTAGGAGTTCAAATAGTGGCGTGATGGGTTCAAAGTGAGGCTAATGCTGCCAATACAAACATGATATAAAAAACAATTAGAATTATGTCAATAACGACAGGCACTTTAAATGGTATTTCAAGCCAAAAGTGTGATTGGAATAAACTCAAAAAATGCTACAAACAAGCACATCAAAAATTGTGATAAAAGGAGATGAATTACTTCACAAAATTGATCTAATTATCAGATGTCCATAGCTCAAAAATACATGTAGTTACATGTACCAGAATTTCTAGGCAGGGTTTATAGTGCTCATGCAGCTTCTTGTCAATGAATTGTCAAGTTGCTCAAAAATTGGGCCAAAGACCCTGTACTATATAGCACAGGGAATTTTAACAAAAATCACAAGTCCATTTTTATAATTTTCTTCTGATATGTATACTATGCCCTTATGCTGTGTATCAACTTTGAGCTGATTTCAATAAAATTTTAATTTTCTATAAATTTTTAAAGCTGCTTAAAAAATCCGGCCAACAACCAAAGGCTTTGTCAAAAATTACTAGGAGAAAATTCTCCATTTTAATAATTTTTTTCTGATACATACACATGTCCTTATGCTGTGTATCAACTTTGAGCTGCATTCTGATCAATCTGAATTTTTCAATGGGTTTTAAAGTTGCTCTAAATGCCATATGCACTGCATTATAGTGCTTGTCAGCTCATGAAGCTCATCCTATTAGAATGATTTGTGGGAAATCCTGCTTCTAGATGTGCAATGTAGAATCAAGAAGCTTTTAACGTACGTTTACATGTACACGTATGTACATGTACATACCTGGTCTTCAAGAGTGGGTGACATTAGTAAAGGCAGTATCTGATTGAACAAAGCATCAGCACCAAATTCCCTAGCCCTGTCTGTAATCTTCCTCAGGGCAGACTAAAAAAAATTTTAAATTAAAATTATAAATTCTGAAAATTAAAACTAAAAAAGGCGTATTACAAGTACAATGTAGTACCTTTCTCATCGGAGGGGTCCCGTTCTTAATCTTGAGGAGCATTCTCATGATCTCTCTCTCCTTCTGTTCCTCTGCAGGGAGTGCCTCCTCATCAATGTCCTCCAAGAGTTTACTGTTATAAATTGATGAATGTATTTCTTTTAAAGTGTAAATTATAGACAAACCTGAAATATTGAGTGTCTTCAACTTTCATGAAAGGCATGTTAGCACCGGAGGGCTGGAGGGACTCAACCACTGTCACCTGTCACATTGATAAAATTAAAATATTGTTAGAGCAACATGGAAATATTGACGAGTTATATTTAAAAATTTTGTATTTGGAAAATTTTATAATTACATATACTTTTTATATTTTTTAATATTTTTTATACACTTTTTAAATATTTTTAACAGTTATTTTTACATTTTACAATGTAAATTTCACACTAAGAATAAACCAAAATGGCAAATAAAAAATATATCAATAAATAAAAAAATATATAAATCCTTATTATTAAAAAAAAAAAATAATAATAATAATAAATAATCATAAATCAAGCAACAATAAAATTATTAACAATTCACAATACAACAGGTTAGAAATATACAGGAATATACGAAAAATATACTGACTTTATTTTCCTCCACTTGAAAATGAAATCCACTCATGCCCATTGGAGTGGGAGTGGCAGTCAGTTTACGAGCCGGTGTACGGATAGGCTGGTACCCAGAGGGAGGGGCCAATATCTTGTATCCTTCCTGAGGGAAGAGAATATCCAGTTCATCGTCAGAGAGTGGGCGGTTCCGCTCATCAAGCTCTTTCTCCCATCGCCAGGCCTGGACCTGCTCTGGAGTCATTGAACTTAATTGAGCTAAAGAATGGAAAGAGAAAGAAGGGGAGAAGATTGAGGGTTTAGAACATAATAATGAATTTAGCTCCTTTTTGAAGTCGGAATGAGTTCAAACTATATCTACAGGACACCAATATGTACATGTATGTTTAATAAAATTGGGGCTTATTTAGGAGATATTTTTCGGAAAAAAACCATGGGCTATAGTACAGGGTATTTTTCAAAAATTGGCTCATTTTTAAAAAGGCTATAACTTAAGAATTTTGAGTCGGAATCAGCTGAAACTTTCTACATAGCATAAGGACATCAATATGTATCAAAAAATGTAATAAAAATTGAGGGTGATTTTGGAGCCATTTTTCAGAAAAAACCATGGGCTATAGTACAGGGTACTTTTCAGAAATTGGATCATTTTTTTTAAATGACCATAACTTAAAAAATTTGAGTCGGAATCAGTTCAAACTTTCTACATAGCATAAGGACATCAATATGCATCAGAAAATATAATAAAAATTGGGGGTGATTTCGGAGCCATTTTTCTGAAAAAACCATGGGCTATAGTACAGGGTATTTTTCAGAAATTAGCTCATTTTTTAAAATGACCATAACTTTAAAAATTTGAGTCGGAATCAGTTCAAACTTTCTACATAGCATAAGGACATCAATATGTATCAGAAAATATAATAAAAATTGGGGGTGATTTTGGAGCCATTTTTCTGAAAAAACCATGGGCTATAATAGTACAGGGTATTTTTCAGAAATTAGCTCATTTTTTTAAAATGGCCATAACTTAAAAAAATTTGAGTCGGAATCAGTTCAAACTTTCTACATAGCATAAGGACATCAATATGCATCAGAAAATATAATAAAAATTGGGGGTGATTTCGGAGCCATTTTTCATAAAAAAACCATGGCCTAAAACTTTGCTTCTTTCAAAAAAACTCATTCATTTTTTTGTGACTTTTTAAACCACAAAAATATCTGACTATGGAAATGTATGTAAATGTAATGATGTACATGTACATGTAACATCTCTCCCTCACCAGCTGATGGTGTCTGCATTCCCATAGCCATCATTCCAGCCGGAGTTTTCCCTGAAAAATTAGGAGTTGCTCCCATCACAGAGGGCGTGGTCATCTGAGGTGTGACCCCACCCCCTTGACGCTGGCTGACTGGTGTCTCGTCCCAGCGTGACCTCCTCTTGCTGCTACTGGGCGTGTCCAGAATACCCCCGCCCCCTGATCTATCGGCACGAGGAGTCTCGCCCCAACCAGAAGTGCCCCCACGTCCAGGGGTCTCACTACCATCGGCACGAGGGGTTTCCCCCCAGCGAGGGGTTTCACCCCATCGACTCCGCCTTCCTGGAGTAGCTAAAAAAATTAATAAAAAATAAATAATATTTTTGTCTTTCTCATTCTTTACATTCATTATTTCTGCAAATTACATGTACATGCATACTGTAAAGGTCTTTAATAATAATAACAATAATAATAATATTAAATAATTATTTTTTACCAGGAGTGGTGGATCCAGCAGCAGGGGTGTAACTGGGTGTGGCGTCCCACATGCGAGTGGAAGGTGTTGCTCCAGGTGTTTCACTCCCCTTCAATTGCCCCGGGGTCTCGTCCCAGCGAGACTGAGAGGGTGTGGTCTCCTGGTCCCAGGCCGACTTCTTGCTAGACTGATCCTCCTCCGTTGATTGCTTGTCCCACCGTCTCTTCCTACTAGTAGAGGCAGCTGCTGGTAATGTACCACTCTCTTTCATTTCAGCAATCTTCCCTCTCACTTGAAACTAAAGAATACACAAGTGATTAGGGAATAAAGAGAAAAATAACTGTATTAATAGCAAGAAATTATTATTATTTAATAAGCAGGTAGACATTGTGTATGCAACAATCACAATTGTACTTCTTTGATGCAATTATACCGTATAGCAGGAAATTTTAGAGTTCAATTTGGTGAATTTTAATTTGGAAAATTTTTGGCCAGCATGCGCATAGTGGCTCAAAATGTCAAATTTCATTTTGGCGAATGGCTATAATTTACTAAATTAACTCCCTCAAAAAAAATTTCCTGCTATACGGTAATAATATTAAATCATCTCTATCTCTCTCTCTCTCTCACCTCTTGTTTCTTTAATGATTGTTCTCTCATGACATCAGTGTATGTCCTAGCTTTTGGGTCTGGAGTTTTTCCCCCTGTGAGGAGAAAAAGAGAGAAAGAACCCCAAGTTAACACTGAACAGGAATATAATCAAAAAATAGGCCAAGCAGTAAATAAACAATGCGACATTGAGATGAGGTCATTGTTCAAAATTGCAGCCAATAAATAATAATAATAATAAATAATAAAATAATAATAATATTAATGATGATGACAAATTAATTATTATGATGTAATTTATTCCAGGATCATCTGGTTGGTGGGTATAGTAGGTACGTGGCTTAAAAGAGGAGACCCTAAGAAAAAAAGTACAATAATTGGGTGCATGGATTGATCAAACAGCTTGCTAGATCTTTTACTAGTGAGGACCGATTCACTGTTGCTCCTTAACATTTCTGGAGGTTCTGGATATAATGATGAGACCATTACATAGTTGCAAAGTACATGTACATAAAATGATATTTGACTGATTTAAGTGAAGTGCTACTACTTGGTTTGATTACACAAGAAACAAAATGGACACAGGCTTGTCGTACTGTACCAGTATAAAATTAAAAACCTATTGAGTCCTTTTAAGGTCCCAGCCACGAGCTGATTGAGAGAGACAGCTAGAGCACTCCTGATTTATCTTAGCCAAATAAAAAAGAGAAAAACACCCACCCCACCCAAATATACATGTACCTTATGCATCTCACACTCAGGAGTGTTCTCACTGAAATTTTATTACTTTTTACATAAACAATCATCAAGTACATGCACGTCTATAATATATACATGTAACGTACAGAAATCCTATTTAAATAGATCTGAAAATAAGCAAGTGGGTGATTTTTAATTTTTATATGAGGATAAGAATGAGAACACAACTGACATTCACACTCAAATTACTAGTTCACAAGGATATACATGTAGATTTATAATAATAATTAAACCCCATTTGTCAATGGAGCAGTTGGTACATGTACATGTAGGCGTGGTTTTTTAATTAATTAATTGTGAACTAGTAAACGCTCGTACATGGAACATGTTGTGTGGCTTACAAAATGAGATGAAAAGTGCCTAACTACACAAGATGAAAGGTAAGAGACAGACCACACCCACAAACCAAGAAATCCGGAACCGAGAGTAAAATCAATGAAAAGTTAATTTGTAACCTCATTAATATTCATCAACAATCAATTAATTATTTGAGTAAGTGATGAATATTAATGAGGAGTCACATTAATGTCATTATAGCTTACCTCTTTAACAAAGAACAATACACTGATCAAGCAATAAAATATAAACTATCATTATTATTAATATTTTAATGAACAGCTGTTTCTTCTGATTAGGAAACTGACCTTCAAGAAAAGGGTCTGGTCTGGCCGGGGATATGATCATGTGACGCATCTGTCTCATGTGGTACTCATCATGGCGGTCGTATATCTTCTTCTTCTGATAATCTTTCATTGGATCATACGACTACAGACACATGTACAAGTACATTGTATAAAGAATTCAAAAACAGCAATAAAAGTAGGTAATTTTATAATTTTTTCAATCAAATACACATGCATATATATCATAATTATTATATTTTTTCAGTAGAGCTAATCTACAATTTATAAATAGTGTACCGTATACTGGGATATTTTTGCATCACTAAATTTTCGCGAATTTTGCATTTGTAAGATTTCACGAAATAATATGTAAACTCCACCACGTGGCAATGGAAATTTAGAATTTCACAATTTTTATTTTCACGACGGAGCAAAAAATGCGAAATTCGCGAAAATTTGGCTACTCAAAAATTTCCCAGTATCGGTATTCAATGGCATTACTTTTCTTAAACTTTCTAGATACTACTGTACATGTAGGTATACATTAATATGTGTTTCGTCTTACATAATCTTCTCCAGCTGTAGCAGCTTCTTGGATGAGGTCTTCAGTAGCATGATACTGTGTGTGGGCTGGAGTAGTGCCAGAATCATCTTCATCCTGTGAACAAACACAATTTAATGTATAACTGCTACTGAAACATGTAACACCAATAATAAAATACATGTACATTAACTCCATCTATTATATAGATTTGTTCTCACTTCTCTCCCTCTCAGGGTTTCCCACACAACTTCAGCATACGTACATTACATAGTGCTCATGGAGGTTCTTGTCAGTTTAAAAATACTACATGTACAGGGTATTTTTTCAAAAATCGATAAAAAAGAATTTTCCATTTTAAAACTTTTTCTAGTACATATATTTTTGAAGTTGCTCAAAAATTGGGCCAAAGTCTCTGTACTATAGTACAGGGACTTTGGCCAAATTTCACCAAAAATGTCTAGGAGAGAAATCTCCCTTTTTATAATTTTTTCTGATAAATATACATGTTCTTATGTTACATTGAAAGTTTAAAATGATTCCAATCAAAATTGAATTTTTTATAAATTTTTAAAGTTACTCAAAAATCAGGCCAAAGTCCCTGTACAGTGTCTTTTGCCAAATTTGGTAAAAAATAAAAAGGAGAGAATTCTCCATTTTTATAATTTTTCTAATGCATATACATGTTCTTATTTTATGAAGTAAGTTTGAACTGGTTCTGATCACAAACTGATTCCTTTACAATTTTTTAAGTTGCTCCAAAAGCCATGTACATGTACTGTAGTGCTTGTCAGCTCATGAAACATGCTGTTTAGCTCACTTAGTATACTGCTTTGTGATAACCCTGCTCCCTCTCTCTATCTTACCTCATCATCATTGGTGCCAATTGAAGTCACAAATCCCTCGTACTTGCTCCCAGCTGGTGCATATAAGTCCTTGTCGAAATGTCCTTGAGAACCAAAACCAATCTACAGGACAATTAATACATCATATTACACAGTACACTAGTACTAGTACATGTACATGCATGTACCAACGTTTCCTTTCCCTCACCTTGCTGCTTTGCTGCTGGCCATTCAGCTCTTGTTCAATCCTCTGTCTCTTGGCTTGGAACCTTTCAATCTCTTGATCTATTTCTAATTAATGCACACCACAAAACACCACCCAAAAGTGAGACAAGAAGTATGCTCCGCTTACCTTCGTGAGTGACAGGAATAGACATTGTTTAAGAGGTAAGTTTCAGAGAAGGAATGAAGAAGATAAAGGAGAAGAAAAGTTACAAAAGAGGTTTGATTTCGTTTGATTTCAACGTGGGTCAGTCGTATCTCCGTAAATTTAACCCACCCAAACTAATTTCCGTATACTATAATTACATAATTACCTGCAGACCACGCCTACCTCATGTAATTAATATTCATTGATGCATCCTTTCATCTTGCTGCAATTGCAATTATGTAGCTTACGCAAATGCGCCCAGTCCAGTTATTTACAATAGAATTTGCTGACTCGGTCACTGCTTCGAAGAAGAAATTCATCACTGATGGCTCACCATACTTTTTTTGGTGAATTTTCTTGTGAATGTGGGCAATCTTGGAAAAGTGAGAACACTTATCCTGATAAGAAACAGATATGTTTTACATGCAAGACTTGGATTTTCCCTAAATATCTGGTAGGTATATGATATATCTGTTTTGTAACCATAATCTGCACTGCGCTTTATTTTTACAGCGACCAAGTGAGTCAATAAAGAAACAGGATAGCTAAGTCACTGAAATGATAAAAATGCATCTTTTCCTTTTTTATATTATAGAGACACCATATCAAGGCCGCTACCGGGCATATGGCTGGTTTTATTGCAGTGATTGTGATAATGAATGGACTAGCCACAATTCATGGGCCAACATGGGGCAAGTGTGTTATTCTTGTGATGACTTGATATATCCCTACAGACAAGTAGAAAAAATATCACAAGATTTAAAAGTATTACTCTGGCTCTCTTTATTTATAGGTGAGGCCGAAATGTGGAAAGGGAAATCCAAAAACCCCTCACTTCAGAAAGTATTGTGAAATGTGTTGGTATTTAAAGAAAAATTGCAAAAATTATAATCCTGTAAGTGACATAGGCACATGCAATGGTCAACAACTCAGTATAATATATATGTATTGTTGGCTATGCACTCGGTTATTGTAAACATTGTTACATAGGATGCTGATACTGATACTGATACTGATACTGATAGTGATGACCATGCAAGTGATTACAATGATGATGATCGTTATTATTAAGAAAAATAATGATGTTTTTATGGTCACA
Source organism: Amphimedon queenslandica (assembly GCF_000090795.2). Lineage (NCBI taxonomy): Eukaryota > Metazoa > Porifera > Demospongiae > Haplosclerida > Niphatidae > Amphimedon > Amphimedon queenslandica. The sequence continues at coordinate 13,594 of NW_003546328.1, read as the reverse complement.
ATTTATTTTTTATTATTGTCTCAAAGAACTGCCATTGAATTTTGCTACGCTGAAATTTTTGTGAATATATGTAATGTAACTGCAATTCATATACATGGATTGCATTTTTTAATAATTTTTATGTTGTACAACTTTTCTGTTAATAGTGGCTATGAATTTGCTTATTCCAAATGTTATATTATGTAGAGTGTAGTCACACCTCACACATGCAGGAGCATCCAATGAATAATAGATCAAGTATATCCTAATAAATATCATTATCTTATCACTTCCTTTGCCTGGAGCCCTTTTAATTAATATAAACTGCAGCTGCATAGTCATTCCACTGTCAGTCCTGAGTCCTCTGTCTGTCTTGTGCAGAATATTTTTTCTGATGCAGTGAACATGTCTTCCCAGAGTAAGTTATACCAGATATGCTTTTACATAATGGTGATGGTGTTACTATTGTACACACAGAGACACCTTATCAAGGATCCAAGAGAGTGTTTGGTGATTTTCGCTGCTCAAAGTGCAATCGTACATGGAGCAGTGGTAATTCATGGGCAAACATGGGGCAAAAGTGTAAAGAATGTGACATCATGATTTACCCCTACCAACAGGTAAGAAAACCATGATAGTTCTTTATTTTAGTCTTATTTTATAAACAAAGCGTCCTCTTCATAAAAAACATGATTATGATGAAGATGAAGAAGACTATTTGTATGATTCTGGTGCTCCCCACCTCTCCCATCTTTGTGAGAAATGCAAGAAGCTTGGATACAACTGTCGAGGTCGAGGATCCAAAGCTTTTTATTAAATTGTATGGGACAAAGCTTTGTTTAATTGTATATGAGTAGCAAGAGACCAAGAGTAATAGCAGTATTGTCATTTTCCTGTTGTGTATTGTATATTGTAACATAATGGTATGTTTTTGCAATATCATTGTTAAGTTATGAAATTTATAAATATTCACTACTGGGACTATCCCTCAGTTTATCCCCCTAATAATGATAATGAATAATAATAAGATAAAATGATTGTGCAGTGAGTGCCCACAAACTCATTGTATAGTAATGTATACCAACAAATAAGCTGGGACTACCCCCAAAAATGTACCACCTCATTCATTGCCTCCTCTTAAGTCTTAACATTAAATTGTATAAAATATATGAATTCTTAGATTTTTATTACCACTATTGCATAATAAGTACTCAAACTTGATATGCACGATATATAGTCGGCATGCTTATATATAGCATAAACTCTTTAAATATCATTAAATTGAACTTGTCCCAACTTGTCTATAAATGTGCAGTAAGTGTAACTATGCTCAGCGTTGTAATGATGGATAGCATATGAATTCTTGTTGCTGAATGCTGACATTTCTGAGGAACATCTCTTGTAGTAGAATATCAACTTTTAAGTATAGTCACAGCTTATATGTACCTCATGAATAGAGTAATAGACTGCAATGAATATGATTACCCAGTATCATGACTAACCTCTTTCCTTGGAACTATCCTCTTTAAAAATCAGCTGCAAAGTCATTTTACTGTCAGTCTTCAGTCACCCAGTCTAAGTCTGATTTTCTCTTTACACTGAATAACTCTTTTCATTGAATGTAGACAGTTATGGCTACGCCAGTAGATCCAAATGACCGTCCTCTTGTAAGTTGCATTGATTATTGGTTACTCTGAATACAGATTAACTTCTATCATCTCTTCTTCTTTCTCTCAGTTATTCATTGCCAAATACAAGTGTGATAAATGTGGTCACAAATGGAAAGTCAAGAGGACAAATGGTGGCAGGAAGAGGTGTCCAATAGATTCTAGTCATAGTATTTTGCCTGTACTACCTACCATACAAGAAGATTGTAAGAGACTGACCAGCCTCTAATTATTGTGACCTTTTTACCATAGCCTATCAATAAACTGGTTGTTTACAAATGTTTACAATGTTCAAGAGAAATAAAAGAGACACGCTGCAAAAAAGAAGTTAACCAAGTTCCTTACTGTAGAGTTTGTAACTGTGACATGATATTGGTTTCTTGCAAAGTAAACTCTCTATGATCAAAGTAGGCTGTAATTCACTTTTTTCCTAGAATTTAAAACCTGTAAAAAGGATGTTTGGAGAATTTTGTTGTGAGAAATGTGGACGAGAATGGAAAAGTGGCAATGCATGGGAGGGCAAAGGCCAAGAATGTAATAAATGCAATAAGATGATTTATCCATTTGAACTCAGTCCTTTGAAGCCACCAGAATTTCCTTATGAGCATAGGGATCCACATGATCAAAACCGCTGTGAAATGTGCAAGGAACTTGGTAGAAATTGCAGGGGCCTTAGTTCATATGCAGAAAATCTAGCTAGTAGTGAAGAGCTACCACCAGAAGAGGATGAAGATAATTTGAGCGTCATTACGGACACATCCAGTGCTCTGAGTAGTGTGAGGGATAGATCTTTCTCACCAGAAGATGACTTAAATGACGATGACCTAGAAGACAATTTAAATGGTGATGACCAAGAAGATTATTTAAATGATGATGACCAAGAAGATGATTTAAACAATGATGACCTATCTCCTGGCGATGGTGATTTGACCCCTACTGAACATGATCCTGGTCCGGATGATATTGGTGCAAAAGCTGCTGAAGAACTTGCCAAGCTGTCGTTTAACAATAGAAAGAAGTAATCATAGCTGAAGAATAATAAACTAAATGAATTAGTCATTGATAATGTACTCTTGTCTCTTGAAAATGTCTATATAGTATTGTTTTACTTTACATTTAATTTGCTTTATATACACTATTACTATATCAATGGTTTCTTGCAGTTTATAGTATATAGCATATGACACATGATGATTGACCTTCATTGTGAGATTGGGAGTGGTTGTCAGCTCATCCTGACATATGTGTGTGTTACGTGTGGTGTGTTTGTGTACCAATAAGACAGTAGTATAATAGTCAACTACTTGTTACTTAATTGTATTCCATAATAATTCCTGGTAGATAGAATACAGAGAATATGTCCTCTCAGAGTAAGTTATAGGTATAGTGTACATAAAGTATGCTTACTAAGAACATTTTACACACAGAGACACCTTATCAAGGGCCAGGTTAAGTGTTTGTATGCAAAATTTAAATTTTCCCTATATCAGTTAGATACATGTCATATATATTAATTTTGGATCTATAATCTGCATTGTGTTTCATGCAGTGACCATTAAGGAATGACAGGATAAGTCACTGATAATAATACATCTTTTCCTTGATTATAGAGGCATCATATCAAGGCCGCTACCAGGCATATGGTTGGTTTTATTGCAGTAATTGTGGCAAAGAATGGACTAGATACAATACATGGGCCAACATGAGACAAGTGTGTTATTCTTGTCACCTTTTGACGTCTTGATATATCCCTACAGACAATTAGAAAACTATCACAAGATTTAAAATTATTACTCTTTATTTATAGGTGAAGCTGAAGCGTGGGAAGGGAAACCCAAATACCCATCACTCTGAAAAGTATTGTGAAAAGTGTTCACCTTTTAAAATACAATTGAAAAGATTATAATCCTGTAAGTGACATAGGCACATGCAATGGTCAGCATATGCACTGTTGGCTTCTTTGTGCTATGCATTCAGCCATTCTTATATAGGATACCGATACTGATACTGATACTGATAGTGATGACCATGCAAGTGATTACAATGATGATGATTGTTATTATTAAGAAAAATAATGATGTTTTTATGGTCATTATTTAGAACAACTTTTGTTTCAAAGTTTATTACGCTGAAATTATTTTTTGTGAATACATGTAACATGTAACTCTATGGATTGCATTTTTTAATTATTTTTATTTTTCATGACTTTTCTGTTTACTGGCTATGAATTTGTTTACTCCAACTGTTATGTAGTCACACCTCAAACATGCAGGAACATGCAATGAATAATAGATCAGCATTGCCTAATAAATATCATCATACAATAACTTCCTCTCCCTGGAACTCTTTAAATATCAGCTGCATAGTCATTCTACTGTCAGTCTTCTGTTTGTTTTGTGCAAAATAATTTTTCTGATACAGTGAACATGTCTTCCCAAAGTAAGTTATATTAGATATGCTTTTTACATAATGATAATACGGTATATATTGTACACACATGTACAGAGACACCTTATCAAGGACCCGATAGAGTGTTTGGTGATTTTCGTTGCTCAAAGTGCAATCGTACATGGAGCAGTGGTAATTCATGGGCAAACATGGGACAAAAGTGTTTGAAATGTGACATCATGATTTACCCCTACCAACAGGTAAAAAAAGCATGATAGTTCTACATTTTAGTCTCATTTTATACACAAAGCGTCCTCTTCTTAAAAAAGAAGATTATGACGAAGATGAAGAAGACTACTTGTATGATTCTGGTGCTCCCCACCTCTCCCATCTTTGTGAGAAATGCAAGAAGCTTGGATACAACTGTCGGGGATCCAGAGCTTTTTATTAACTTAACATTATATGTGACAAAACTTTGTTTGTTGTATTTGAGTAGCAAGAGCAATATATAGCAGTATATAATTTGTCTATCCCTATTGTGTATTGTGGATTGTGTAATTCATGATTTTGCAATGTCATTGTGATGTTATGAGATTTATCAAGTATAAGTATACAATGTATAGATTTGTATCAAATAACACTACTGGGACTATCCCTCAGTTAGTCCCCCTAACAATTAATAATTATAAGATAGAATGATTGTGCTAACAAAATTTACTGTATGCCAACAAATAAGCTGGTAGTCCCCCCAAAAATGCACCACCTCATTCCTTAACATTAAAATTGACACTAGAGATGAATGGATGGTGTCGATATTGTTAAATTAAACCTGTTATATATAAAGTGTAACTACACTCAGCTATAATGGTAAATATCATATTGCTGACATTTCTTAGGAACATCCCTTGTAGTAGAACATAAACTTTTATGTATAGTCACACCTGTGCCTATGCACCTCATGAATAGACTAATAACTGCAATGAATATCATTACCCAGTATCATAACTAACCTCCTTCCTTGGAACTATCCTCTTTAAATGTTAGTAGCAAAGTCATTCTACTGTCAGTCTTCAGTCATCCAGTCTAAGTCTGACTTGCTCTTTAATCTGAATAGGCTGAATAGCTCTTTTCACTGAATGTAGACAGTTATGGCTACGCCAGTAGGTTATTCAGATCCAAGTGACCGTCCTCTTGTAAGTTGCATTGATTATTGATTCCTTTGAATACAGATTGACTTCTATCCCTTATCTCTTCTTCTTTCTCTCAGTTATTCATTGCCAAGTACAAGTGTGATAAATGTGGTCACAAATGGAAAGTCAAGAGGACAAATGGTGGCAGGAAGAGGTGTCCAATAGATTCTAGTCATAGTATTTTGCCTGTACTACCATACAAGAAGATTGTAAGAGACTGACCAGCCTCTAATTATTGTGACCTTTTTACCATAGCCTATCAATAAACTGGTTGTTTACAAGTGTCTACAATGTTCAAGAGAAATAAAAGAGACACGCTGCAAAAAAGAAGTCAACCAAGTTCCTTACTGTAGAGTTTGTAACTGTGACATGATATTGGTTTCTTGCAAGGTAAACTCTCACAAATTTTAAATCACAATAAAGTAACATTATCTATCCTTTTATTAGGATATAAAAGCTGTAAAGAGAATGTTTGGAGAATTTTTTTGCAAGGAATGCCAACGAGGTTGGAAGAGTGGCAATGCATGGGAAGGGAAAGGCCAAGAATGTAATAAATGCAATAGACTGGTCTACCCATCGACACTCTGTCCTTTGAGACCACCAAAATTTACTCCTGAACATAGAGAACCACATGACCAAAGCCGCTGTGAAATGTGCAAGGAACTTGGTACGAATTGCAGGACCTTTGATTCATATGCCGGCAATGTAGCTAGTACTGAAGAGCTACCACATGAAGAGGATGAAGATAATTTGAGTGTCATTACAGACACATCTAGTGCTCTGAGTAGTGTGAGGGATAGATCATTCTCACCAGAAGATGATTTGAATGACGACGACCTATCTCCTGGCGATGGTGATCTGACCCCTACTGAACATGATCCTGGTCAAGATGATATTGTTACAAAAGCTGCAGAAGAACTTGACAAGCTGTCATTCAATGATCATGATGGAAAGAAGTAATCATAGCTGAAAAATAATAAACTAAATGAATTAGTCATTGATAATGTACTCTTGTCTCTTGATAATGTCTATATAGTATTGTTTTGCTTTACATTTAATTTGCTTTATATACACTATTATTATCATTGGTTTTATTGCAGTTTATCATATGACACATGATGATTGACCTTCATTGTGAGATTGGGAGTGGTTGTCAGCTCATCCTGACGTATGTGTGTGTTACGTGTGGTGTGTTTGTGTACTAATAGTGACAGTAGTATAATAGTCAACTACTTGTTACTTAATTGTATTCCATAATAATTCCTGGTAGTTAGAATACAGTGAATATGTCCTCTCAGAGTAAGTTATAGGTATAGTGTACATAAAGTGTGCTTACTAAGAACATTTTACACACAGAGACACCTTATCAAGGGCCAGGTTAAGTGTTTGTATGCAAAATTTAAATTTTCCCTATATCAGTTAGATACATGTCATATATATTAATTTTGGATCTATAATCTGCATTGTGTTTCATGCAGTGACCATTAAGGAGTGACAGGATAAGTCACTGATAATAAAACATCTTTTCCTTGATTATAGAGGCATCATATCAAGACCGCTACCAGGCATATGGTTGGTTTTATTGCAGTAATTGTGGCAAAGAATAGACTAGCTACAATACATGGGCCAACATGAGACAAGTGTGTTATTCTTGTCATCTTGTGGCATCTTTGATATACCCCTACAGACAATTAGAAAACTATCACAAGATTTAAAATTATTACTCTTTACTTATAGGTGAAGCTGAAGCGTGGGAAGGGAAATCCAAATACCCATCACTCTGAAAAGTATTGTAAAAAGTGTTCACCTTTTAAAATACAATTGAAAAGATTATAATCCTGTAAGTGACATAGGCACATGCAATTAATGGTCAACAACTCAGTATATTATGTATTGTTGGCTTCTTTATGCTATGCATTCAGTTATTGTAAACATTCTTATATAGGATGCTGATACTGATACTGATACTGATACTGATAGTGATGACCATGCAAGTGATTACAGTGATGATGATCGTTATTATTAAGAAAAATAATGATGTTTTTATGGTCACAATTTATTTTTAATCATTGTCTCGAAGAACTACAATAGATTTTTGTCAGACTGAAATTTATTTTTGTGAATACATGTATTATGTAACTACAATCCATATGCATGGTTGTGTTTTTAAATATTTTTTTTATTTTTTATGGCTTTTTAGCTATGAATTTGCTCACTCCAACTGTTATGTAGTCATACTTCACACATGCAGGAACAATGCAATGAATAATAGATCAAGTATATCCTAATAAATATTATTATCTAATAACTTCCTCTCCCTGGAACTTTTAAATAAAATCAGCTGCAGCTGCAGCTGCATAGTCATTCTACTGTCAGTCCTCTGTCTGTCTTGTGCAAAATAGTTTTTCTGATACAGTGAACATGTCTTCCCAGAGTAAGTTATACTAGAGATATGCTTTTACATAATGGTGATGGTATATATTGTACACACAGAGACACCTTATCAAGGACCGGATAGAGTGTTTGGTGATTTTCGTTGTTGGAAGTGCAATCGTACATGGAGCAGTGGTAATTCATGGGCAAACATGGGACAAAAGTGTTTGAAATGTGACATCATGATTTATCCCTACCAACAGGTAAGGAAACAATGATTGTTTTTTATTTTAGTCTCATTTTATGCAACACAAAGCGTCCTCTTCTTAAAAAACAAGATTATGATGAAGATGAAGAAGAAGACTATTTGTATGATTCTGGTGCTCCTCACCTCTCCGATCTTTGTGAGAAATGCAAGGAGCTTGGATACAACTGTCGAGAATCATATTAAATTGTATGCATGGGACAAAACTTTGTTTATTGTATATGAGTAGCAAGAGACCAAGAGTAATAGCAGTATTGTCATTTGTCTATCCCTATTTGTGTACTGTGTATTGTGTATTGTAACACATGCTTTTGCAATGTCATTGTTATGTTATGAAATTGATAAATATACAATATGTGGATTTGTGTCAAATAACTACTGGGACTATCCCTCGGTTTATCCCCCTAATAATGATAATGAATAATAATAAGATAGAATGATTGTGCAGAATGAGTGCCCACAAACTCATTGTATAGTAATGTATACCATCAAATAAGCTGGGACCACCCCAAAAATGGAAATTACTGTCCACCTCATATTGCCTCCTCCTTAACAATAAATTGTATAAAATATACATTGGAAATGAATTCTTAGATTTTTATAATCACTATTGCATAATAAATACTCAAACTTGATATACACAATATTTAGTCAGCATGCATATATATAGAGCATAAACTCTTTAAGTGTTATATCATTAAATTGAACTTGTCCCAACTTGTCTATAAATGTGTAGTAAGTGTAACTATGCTCAGCTATAATGATGAATATCATATGAAATTATTCTTGTTGCTGACATTTCTTAGGAACATTTCTTGCAGTAGAACATAAACTTACAAGTATAATCACACCTGTACCTATGTACCTCATGAATAGAGTAATAGACTGCTATGAATATCATTACCCAGTATCATGACTAACCTCCTTCCTTGGAACTATCCTCTTTAAATATCAGCTGCAAAGTCATTCTACTGCCAGTCTTCAGTCACCCGGTCTAAGTCTGATTGTCTCTTTACACTGAATAGCTCTTTTCATTGAATGCCAGTTATGGCTACGCCTGGAGGTTATTCAAATCCAAATGATCGTCCTCTTGTAAGTTGCATTGATTATTGATTCCTTTGAATACAGATTGACTTCTATCCCTTATCTCTTCTTCCTCCTCTCAGTTATTCATTGCCAAGTACAAGTGTGAGAAATGTGGTCACAAATGGAAAGTCAAAAAGACATCTGGTGGTGAAAAGAGCTGCCCGATAGATTCTTGCCATAGCTACTTGCCTGTATCACCATACAAAATGATTGTAAGATTCTGACCAGCCTCTGTTCATTGTGATCTTTGTACTATAGCCTATCAATAAACTGGTTGTTTACAAATGCCCAAAGTGTTTAACCGAAAAAAGAGAGAAACGGTGCGAGAAAGAAGTTCGTGAAGTTCCTTACTGTAGAGTTTGTAGCTGTAACATGGAATTGGTTTCTTGCAAGGTAAGCTCTTGCTAATTTTATAATCACAATTAAGTACTTAACTGTACTTTTGTTTAGGATATTAAAGTTTTAAAAAGAAAATTTGGAGAATTCTTTTGCAAGAAATGCCTACGAGGCTGGAAGAGTGGCAATGCATGGGAAGGCAAAGGCCAAGAATGCAAACAATGTGATAGACTGGTCTATCCATCGACACTCCGTCCTTTGAGACCACCACAATTTACTACTGAGCGTAGAGAGCCACATGACCAAAGCCGCTGTGAAATGTGCAAGAAACTTGGCGAAAATTGCAAGACTCTTGATTCATATGCCGGCAATGTAGCTAGTAGTGACGAGCTACCGCCAGAAGAAGATGAAGATGATTTGAGTGTCATTACAGACACATCCAGTGCTTTGAGTAGTGTGAGGGATAGATCATTCTCACCAGAAGATGATTTGAATGACGACAACCTATCTCCTGGTGATGGTGATCTGACCCCTACTGAAGATGATCCTGGTCAAGATGATATCGTTACAAAAGCTGCTGAAGAACTTGCCAAGCTGTCGTTTAACAATAGAAAGAAGTAATCAGCTAAAGAATATAAACTAAATGAATTAGTCATTGATAATGTGTACTCTTGATGATGTCTATTGTAATGTTTTGCTTTACATTTAATTTGTTTTATATACACTATTACTATCATTGGTTTTAATTGCGGTTTATAGTATGTAGCATATACGACATATATGTACATGATGACCTTTGTGAGATTGGGATTTGGGAGTGGTTGTCAGATTGCTCCTCCTCATCCTGACATACGTGTGTGTGTGTGTGTGTGTGTGTGTGCGTGTGTTTGTGCTGTGTATACTAACAGTGGCAGTAGTATATATAGTGTTGACTGACTCAACTACCTGTTACTTGTATTGCAGAGAAAGCCATAATAATTCCTGGTAGTTAGAATACAGTGAATATGTCCTCTCAGAGTAAGTTATAGGTATAGTTTACATAAAGTGTGCTTACTAAGAACATTTTACCCACAGAGACACCTTATCAAGGACCTGGTAGAGTGTTTGGTGATTTTCGTTGCTCAAAGTGCAATCGTACATGGAGCAGTGGTAATTCATGGGCAAACATGGGACAAAAGTGTTTGAAATGTGACATTATGGTTTACCCCTACCAACAGGTAAGGAAACAATCAGCCCTCTTATGATTGACACACCTCTATGTATATTTATACACAAAGCGTCCTCTTCTTAAAAGAGATAAAGATGAAGAAGACTATTTGTATGATTCTGGTGCTCCCCACCTCTCCCATCTTTGTGAGAAATGCAAGAGGCTCGGATACAACTGTCGGGGAGGATCCCGAGGAGGATTTTCCTATGATTTTGACTATTAATTCAGCTAATTATCACGCTAAAAGTTACAAAGACTTTGCTGTGTTTGAGTTAGCAAGAGTGATTTGTATCATGTCTATGCCTATTGTGTACTTTGTATTGAAATGTGTTTTTTTCATTTTGTAAACAAACTGCAAGGTCATTGTGTTGACTTCATGGAATTAAAGTATACATTATGTAGCACAGGGACTGGGACTATCCCTCAGTCTATCCCTTCAATAATACAATAAAGATGGAATGATGGTGCAGTGATCAGTGCCCATCACTTTGTATGCCAACACATTCACTGTGTCATACTATACTACAAGCTGGGACTTCCCCATTGATTGAATGCACCACCTCCTTAACATTGAATTGTGTACAATCATTGTTATTGTTCGTTCACATTAAAATATGCACTAATATGATTTGAGGACAAAAAAACATTTATAGCATGGATCATAAATTATAATTTTTACAGTGCACATCACCACAATGGCATGCCATAGTAGTACTAAGAGTATATTCAATAAACATACAATCTAGCTATAACCTTATGTCCTTATAGAGTGTGAATACCAGAAATGACGTTATAAAATTGCTATGCTGAGTCATTGCTGATAATTCTTAGGAACTTATTGTAGAACATATGGCTAACCGAGGACAAAAGTGTAAGCTGTAATTATTATTATAGGAAGTTGTATGAAGAGTACTATTGTCTTTCTATTATGTATAGTGACACCTTACCAAGGAAAGAAGAGGGCATTTGGTGAATTTGAGTGTTATTGTAGCAATACCTGGAGTAGTGCTTATACTTATGCTAATACATGGCAAAAGTGTGAGGTGTGCAAAAGGAAAATTTATCCTTATCGTCAAGTAAAATCTCATCTGTATCTATGCTATGACATTTGAGATTTGTAGTACCCACTACGACGTGGCAGAAATAATTCAAGAAGACCTCATCAGAGGGGTCTGTGTGGAAAATGCAAGCAACTTGGATATGACTGTAGCAAATGAAGTCTAAATGATATAAGAAGCATTTGACACCACATATAGTAGAATAATGTGCTTTGTCATCAATTATAAACATGATTGTGTTTATAATTGTACTTTTGAGTAAACATTATTCATTCTTTCCTTCACTAAACTGTTTATACAGTAAGACAATCAATTTGAAGAATGAACTGATGAGAGCAAATATGGTAATATATAAGGAGGCGGCTACTGACAGTGACATTTGAGGAACTACTTCTCTTTTTGTGGTTGGAGTAATAACACGCTGCAGCCTCACTGAATTATGGCGACATGTGAAAGTAAGGCCAATGTAGTATAGCAGACTAAGGTCTTCTTAGGAAATAAAACAAAGAGTTTATGTCACAACTACCTTGCTTGCTTATTATACAGGCATTGAAAGGTTGAACCATTAACTTACTAATTGGAATGTTGTCAACATAGATGCTAATTAATAAATTTAATGA
>NW_003546328.1:0-1415 GCF_000090795.2 Amphimedon queenslandica | reverse complement strand
CATTTATATTAGCAAGAGTACATAATACCAGGGATATAATAGACTAATGTAACCGGGATTGGTTACGGACCGGAAATCAATTATCAGACTCTGTTATTATTCATTAAATTAATGGCAGCAATCAATGGCATCTTAGCAAAATGGCTGAATGTAAATTGTTATAACTAAAAAACCAGCAACAAGGAAATTTCAAAAACAACTTTAAACAATGTAAAAACATGTAAAGAGTCTCTTTATTGTAGTTTCATAGCAATAGAATGTGGTCTATTCTCCTGAGAGGTACGCAAAGGTCATACCATGGCAAACTGGTTTTTCTTGAATATTTCCTAAAGAACACTCTGGAGAAACAAGAGAAGTTGCCTAAACAATGTAATAAACTAAGTAACAACATTTCATGACAAAAATACACTCACAGAAACAAATATTTGGACTACAGAGGTACGCAAATGGGATTTTAGCCGCAAATTGAAGATTTAAACATTTTAAAACAAATATTAACTTACAATAACCTATCAGAACCTTAAAGCCGCCATTATAACTTTGCAGTAGATTTTTCATAAAGCTAAATACATCTTTAAAAGAGAAAAGAGCAACTTCATACTCCGTACATTCAAAGCGTCTAGAGACAGGAATGGATCCGATTAGTTATGTGGGTGGTTTTATATCTGTAATACGCATACGCATTACTCCCTCATGGACAAAAATCACAAAATGGCTGCCACCAACTGAGTGTTTTTCATATTTCTAGTGCTGTCTTTGTGGTTCCAGGCCTTTTTGCCTAGTTGTTTGCATGAGGTGGATCACTGATTAGACTAATAGAACCTTGCACTAGGTAATTTATTCTCAGACTGCTATAAATTATGCCTTTTTATATACTGTGACTATTGTGATCACCTATATAGAATGTATCTTCTAATTATTCTTGTGTGAGGAAATGGGCTTTTTAGTCTTTCCTGGGTTATCATTTGTTCCTTCCACCACAATTACTCATTTCAGAACTGTAAGTAATATGTCTGTCAATTTAAGCCTCATTATGGGGAATATGAGGGATTTAATAGGAGGTTCATCACTCTGAGAATGCCCCAGGGTAGGATTTTTCTCCAACAAGCCTATAGGAAGACTTTGCTAGTTTGACCAAGTTACGTTTCAAAAATGCTAAGTTTACCCAACAGAGTTGAGTTCAGTAGCAGTTGAGTGGTTGTTTAACGTTCCTTAAATTTAGTAGGGGATTTGACTGAAGGGAACGGCCCCAGAGGTAGTGATTTAATTAATTAATTAATTTGAAACCCCAACTATGCCCCATTATGACCTGTACTGGGATAGTGGAGCTTGATATTGATAAGTACACGCAGGGGCGGATCTAGGATTTAATTTTTGGGGGGGCAATTGTGAGATGGGAGGGGTAATTAGGGGGT
>NW_003546327.1:275276-279626 GCF_000090795.2 Amphimedon queenslandica | reverse complement strand
AAGTAACATCAAATTTTAAATGAATGATAGAAAAAGCTACTTTCTTACTCCTTAGTGGTATAGAGGTTAATGCAAAATAGTTTATTTCTGTAAAGTTATTTCTTTTCTTTTTTTTTGTTTTTTTAAAGTTACTGGCCAACATCCCTGTACTGTAGTATAAAAAATGACTAGAAGAGAATTATTCATTTAAAAAATTTTTCCTGATACATAATACATCTTTGAGTTAATAGCAATCAAAATTGAATTTAAAACTTTTTTAAAATTTACTCAAAAATTGAGCTAAAGTCCCTGTACTACCGTATATCGGGTATATTTCAATGCATTAATAATTTCGGAAAAAGCAATCCATTGCGAAAATAAATATTATGAAATTTAAAAATATGCGGATAAAAAGGAATAGAAGATATGTGGTATTGTGCAATTATTATGAACACGTGGCTTCATAACTATCCATGGCTGCATTCTAGTCTAACTCGAAGGCCATAAAGAGCCTTCTTTGCCAGTTAGAAGTGTTGCTAATGTTGATTCAGAAGTGGAGAAGTCAGCAAATGCTTCGATTGACTTACCAGGCCAGGTGGTTGATGGAAATAATAGCAAGTAAAATATTTTCGGAATATAAAAGGCTTCCGAATTATTCCATCATTGAACCATAGATACTATATATCCCTGGATACGAAACTCCTCTATGCACACATATAAAATCCCATAAGGAAACGTCATAAACGTCACATCCGGCTGTCCTCACCCGTGTTTCGCTGCATTCATGGCTGCCAGGGTAAGTAAAACAATCACAGTAGCCTATTCGTTTGTTAAAGTAGCTGAATGATCCCTCAGAGGACTTTGCAAAGCCTTTATATATTGAAATAATGCTCATAAACGATAGTTTGAGTGCATATTTTAGTTCTACAATGGATGTCATAGCCTACTTGTTGTGTACATTTCACTCAAGCCACTTTTTTAGCTTAACTCTATTGAATTAGGCCAACATTTTTTATTGTACTGATAGGTTATTGTTTACTAGTTGTAGTGGGGCTATTATTTAGAGTTTGTGTTAAGTAAAAGAGCTGTTATTATCTAAATCTTGGTTTTTCAAGCCCCACCTTTCTAGCCAATTTTTCTTTGTAATACTTGACTTAATTGGAACTTTTTCTATATGGTTTTGTAGCTTGAGAATAGGTAGTTGTAGTGGGCCTATTCTCAAAAGGAGTGTATTTTTAGTTTTGGTGCAATTGTGTTGTCAAAATCATCATTTTTAGGTGACAAGAGATGGGAAAGTCATGCATTGGTAGACTGCATATGCTAAAAGAAAAGGAAAGTTTCAGCAATTATAATGCATGATAAATGTCAAGTTTTATTGTATTATTGTACATAAAATCACACTTTTATTAGCAATAATAATACTTTTTATCATTGTTTTATTTTTATTCTGAATGAAAAACGTAATATGACGCATTTCCTGTGAAACAAGCCTCAGAACATCCGGTCGGGCCGTGTTTCATATCCAGGGGTATATAGTATCTATGATTGAACTTAATATTTCCACGACTTTTCATGCATTGAAATATACCCGATATACGGTATATATCAGGGTTGTTGTCAATTAGTTTGTTTTTTTAATCATTACTATTACCATTACTTTACAAAAATCTTCATTACATTACCATTACCATTACAATTTATAGGTTATACCACCAATTATAATTATTATCATTATTATTGAAACTATCTAAATTACCATTACCATTACTTTAGAAAGTGTACTACATTTGCATTACAATTAGCACAAAATTGCAAGAAACTGAAAGCTTTTGATTATAATAGTAATTTTATTTTAAGCTTTAAAAACTTAATGTTAATATACATGTAGAGTTAACTTTAAAAGGAGTTTTTCAAATTTTTTTGGTATTAAAAGAGCACATGCTAACTGTCACACTCTAGTTAGCAAGTTAACACTAAGACATAACCAGTGACTGATAGCAAGATACTCTTGCTGATAGTATAGTGATAACACACACCATCTTACTTAATCCATGCAATTACCTATTACCATTACCATTACCTTATCTCTACTATTAATTACCATTTGCCATTACCAATAGAACAAAATTAGCCATTACAATTACCATTACCATTACAGCTAAAAAGTAATATTACCTAATTAATTACCATTATAATTATCATTGCAACAACCTTGGTATATATAGTTAGTACAGGGATTTGGGCCAAATTTTGTCAAAAATGACTATGAAAAATTTTCTGTTTTTACAATTTATTTCAATACATATACATGTTCTTATAATTGCATAGCAAGTTTGAGCTAATTTTGAAGTAAATTAATTTTTAATGATTTTTAAAAGTTGCTTCAAAGCACTAGATCTATTATAGTGCTTGTCAGCTCATAAAGAATGTTGGAATGTTTAGATCATTTAGCATGCTTTGTGAGAAACCCTTCATATGTACATGTACAATGTGATTGTCTTGTGATTGTTAATTATTCTTAAGGTAAGGGTAAGGACAGCAGTCCAGAGTACAGCTAATCCTGATCTTACTTATGTGTACAGTCCATACAGTAGGTGGGTCTAGTACAGACCTACCACTGCATAGAAGGATATAATAAGAACCAGTGATCATTTTTCATGTTATTAAGTGCATATATAGCATCCAGTGTAACACTTTAATTTTGTCTTTGTTAAAATTTTCTTTTGTTTCCTAAGAAATTCAGTTTTGGTATTTCTGTATTACCCCACACTGCTAGGTATAGAAATGCATGGTCTGGCTATAGTGAGAGTGCCACAGTATGAATGCTATGTTTACTATTAGCTTAAGTTGTGTTGATTTTCAAAATGGTTAATGTGTTGTTGTGTTTGATCACAATGTCAACACTAGGTACTCAGCCATATACTCTAGCTACACATGTAATCATGATGTTATACTTAATAGTAAATTGAGTGTAGCTCTAATGTAAAATCAGTTATCAATTCTGCAAGACACGTTGGTTTTAGAGCCTCTAACATTTAATGATGTTCATTTTCCCCTTATACAGTATCTTACATAATTTCAGTTATGCTGTGATAAACTGATAATGCAAGAATGTTGACACAATGCATGACAAACTACAGTTATTTTTGGCTTCATGAATGTTTTTGTTGTACATAAGTCATGCAAAGCAGTATACTGAAAATGTTTATGCTATATAGCTCTAGACAGCAATAGATTAAATTTGTTTAGCTTGAAGTGTATAGTCTAAGGTATGTTCTGGTTATTTATCTTATCATTGGTACTTCATGTATCATGTCAACCATTTTTTGGTTCACTACCTCCTCGTCCAACTACTGGTCAGTACATAGTTTTTGTAATAGACCTATCTATTGTATCAATAGGTGTTAGATTGTTTCTTGGTGAGGAGAATGCGACTATTGCTAATTTCTCAATGATAGTTGCTGGTCTGTTTCATGATAAAGATATAGATCAAGCTGATAATGCTATTGGTTTTCTTCTTGGTCCTGATGGTCAGAATGATGGTTTGTGGTGTCAGAGTTCTCTTAATCAGAATATGATAGGAACATGGTATTATCCTAATGGAACAACTGTACCATTGGGTTCTGGTAGTCCTCTGTTTGCTAACAACACTGCTACTGGTCAAATTGGTTTGTTAAGAAATGGAGGAATAGGAAGTCTTCAAGGACTATACAGTTGTGTTATACCAAATGGAGAGGGAATTGATCAGACATTGTATGTTGCTGCTTATGGTAGTGGGGATTTCCTTATGGATGGTGGTAAGCAAGTTCAATTTAATACTGCATAATTTATCCTTTTCATCATCTACAGAACTCCCAATGATTGATGGTAGTGATCCCTCCTTCCAGCTCCTCTCATCAGTTGATGCTGATCCTCCAGTGTTTAGTTTATCATTTACTGTTACTAATAGATCACCAACAATAGTCACTTGCTCTGTTGATAATGGAAACCAGTTTAATGTATCTGATAGTGATCTGATACGTACTGTAACACCAGTTAATAATGATGTACAAGTATCAGTAATATTTAGAATGAGAGTGTCTGGCCTATATGCCTGTTCTGTTACTACTGACAGAATTACAACTACACCTTTAGTATCTACTAATATGGCAGTGAGAAATATTTCTGGTAGGTAATACATATCAAATTGTTTTATCCATTATATTTTAGAAACTGGATTTTCATCAAACTCAACCTACAGTAGAAATAGTCTTCTCTCAGTTACACTAGGCTGGTCTCCCTCAGCAGTGATTAGTGCTACTCCTCAGTATCATGTCTTTGTTAATAACAGTAATGGTATTATTATGAATGATAACACTACAAATACTGAGC
>NW_003546327.1:272766-274656 GCF_000090795.2 Amphimedon queenslandica | reverse complement strand
CACAGCTAGTGTTAATACAACAGGACGTATTTTTGAGAGCGATGAAATTCAGTTATTATGTATCGTCACTATTACTCCACTAGACATTGAACTTAATGTTACCATTAACTGGTTTGGACCTAATGGACTCATTACAATGAATGATGCTAAGTATAGCATTAGTACTGGGATAATCAACTCAACAACTATTGGAAGTAGTTTAAATTTCACTGCATCTCTATCAGATAATGGAACTGATTACTATTGTACTGCTAGTGTTGGACCTGCTAGTAATGTGAGTAGATTTGAACTGATTATACCATCAGATACTGTTACATCAACTATTAATAATGTTATGGTGGAAAGTAAGTTATTTAAATATGGTATAAAATTTAATTTATTTCTTTCATAGTTGTACCACTACCAACAGTGTTAACTGATAATGCCGGTATTCCAGTAACAGGAGGTTCATTGCAGTTAGTGTGTACTGGAACTGCACCAGCTAATGTATCAAGTATTGCTACTGTTAGTGTTCAATGGCTTCTTAATGGTACTGTGTTTACTAATGATACACTGGAAGGAGTCAATGTTACTAATAGTGGGTCTATGGCCACATTATCATTCAGTTCTCTTAATGCTTCTACTCATGAAAGAGATGATTATACTTGTGAAGCTACTCTTAGTATTCCTGATGTACTAACAACTAAAACAGCAAGCATTATGTACAACCTCCTGACATTATGTAAGCACATTTTTAGTTAAAATAATTCATCTATGCATTTGTAGCTAATCCTATTGTCTCTGTATTTGCAAGTCTACCTGTTACTGCTAGTCTATGGTATTCATTAAACTGTACTGTCACAATAGTAGCTGGAGTCCTCAATATAACATGGTTTAATAGCAGTGGAACTGAATTAATAGAAGGAAATGGAATAAGTTTCAATTTGGTGACTGTTTCTGATACTGTACAAAGATATGATTTGATTTTTAAGTCACTTGACTATTCAGATATTGGAGTGTATACTTGTCAAGCTAGGCTTACTGTTGATGAAGATGGTATTCTGTTTAATGGAAATGGATCGGCTATTACAACTGTTAGTATAAGAAGTAAGTTAAATTTTTTTAATTTCACTATTTATAACTTGTTTACAACAGTACCTGTACCACAAGTATCTATATCTCCTAGTGATGATTCTCCTTTTATTCGTGGAACTGTTAGAACTGTTAGCTGTTCTGTTGTTTTCACTCCTCCTTTACCTACTAATCCTAATGTCTCATTTACTGTCTTCAAAGATGATGAAGAAGTGCCACTTGTGAACAGTTCCAGAGTAATAGCAGTTCAGACTGGAACTACTGGTGCTCTTACCTTTCAACCACTCAATTTCTCTGATGCTGGTAATTATACATGTACTGCTACAACAAGAGATGGTGCTAATAATCCATTAATAATACCAAGCAGTGCTTCTGATGAATACATTGCTACAGTACAAGGTAATGTATTATATGCATCATAAACAAATTTAAATTTAATATCTCTTTATAGCCATTCCTATTCCTAATATCACATTCACTACTACTACTTGTAGATCACTGGGAGAGAGTTTAACTTTTTATTGTACAGTTGATGTGCTAGATGACCTATACAATATTAATGTTACTAGCAGTATAGTGAAAAATGGAGAACTTATTACTAGTGCTACTGGATCTGGTGATACTACAGCAATGATTAGAGTTGATTCATTAAGGTCATCTGATGCTGGAGACTATCAATGTATTGTTAATATCACTCAACCTGATATAGACTATGAATTTAATGGAATGGAAACTGCTCAAGTGATACTTACATGTATGTTGGAATAGTTGAATTAATGTTTTATTTATTATTTTTATAGTACCAGCTCCTCCAGTTAT
>NW_003546327.1:270611-272735 GCF_000090795.2 Amphimedon queenslandica | reverse complement strand
TCTGTTCCTGTTGCTGGTGATGTATTCAATTCATCTTGTGAAATAGTTGTACCTCCTAATTTTGTCGAGAATCTTACTAGTGTCAGATGGACTTATGATTTAGAAGCATCTCGAGATGTTACTAGTGAAAACAATGATGCTACACTAGTACCGGTTGTTAGAAATGGAAATATATTTACCAGTGTACTTACACTTGATCCAGTGAAGACAACTGATGCTAGACAATATTACTGTCAAGCAACAATTATAGTTTTTGGTACTGTAGATCGTACTAACAGAGATTTAACTGTTCAAAGTTTGTTTTACCTATTATTATGTAGTTGAAATAATAATTCATTTTGTAGTACCTCCTCCCAGTGTATCAATAGTTGCTGACCCTCCAACTGGTCCAATATATGAGAGTACAAGTTACTTACTAACCTGTACAGCTACAGTAAACACTACAATAGTGAATACACCAGTAACTGCTAGTGTAGTATGGACTGATCCTAGTGGTAATGTAATACCAACTAATGATACAAGACATCAAGTGACACCTCCAACTGGTAACAGTCTTGTAAGCATGCTATTGTTTCAACCTATTGATACTGGTCTTAATAATGATGGAGGAACATATACCTGTCAAATGATCATCAATTCTGGCAACTCATTAATAGCATCAAGTCAAAGTACTAATACTACTCTTACTGTTACTGTTGAAAGTAAGTTACAAAAATACTTCTCTCTTCTCTTATTCTCCCTTCTCTTTTCTGTTTAATTTTTTTCTTTATTTTCTTATTGATCATATTATTTTTTGTTAGGTCTTCTTCCAATGACAGTAAATTTCTCATCAGTTGGTTCAGTTGAAGTTGGTCAGAGTCTAACTATAACATGTACCATAACAACAGTCGAGAGATTAGTAGTAACACCAATGATTACTTTTATCAAAATGAATGATACAGATATGGAAATGCTCTCTAACTTAAATAGACCATACAGTATCACAACAGATGATACTGGTTCAGTTACTAACTATACTCTAATACTGGATCCAGTGAGGTTTGAAGATGCTGGAATGTATACATGTATAGCTGAGTTTAATGTAACTGGTTTTAATAATACCAATGATCATAGTACTGCTACTTATGATCATCAAGAGGATAGTGATGTCTTTACTTTAACTGTTAACTGTAAGTTACTGTAATAATAAACAGTAAAATTTATCAAATTCCTTATTTTTCATCTCATTACAGTCCCTCCAGTACTTGTTACTATATCAAAGGAACATGATGATATATTATATGCAGGGACACCATTCTTCATTAAATGTGACATAATGTTAGATCCATTAGTTACTATACCAGTGACTGTCACTAATCAATGGACACGTGATGGTACTAATGTTCCTATGGGTTCATCTGATGATACTATTACTGAGGGTCTCAATATGATCAATACATTACATTATAATGCAACATTAATGTTCTATCCATTGGATAATGCTGATGATAGTGGAATGTATACTTGTAATGTTGAAGTGACTGCTCCTAATAGTTACATGTATCTCAGGAATACATCAGCTAATGTTAATACTTCTATTACAGTTATTGGTAAGCATAATCTATGCTGTATACATTAGATCTAATGTATTATATGCTTTTGTTTAATTGTACCAAAGCTTTCATAGCTTAATGTTTTGTATAGACCAGTTGGCGCTAAGTATATTCATAAAATTTTAAGTATATTCATTGTGATACCGTAAATAAAGTAAAATTTTCCTACTGCCATTTTGGAGTCCTACTTCCAATGGTTGTCTATGGAGCTCGCTATGGAGTGATCGTGAAAAGAGCTTATTCTCCAAAAACTGCATGCTGTATTTATTCTTTACAGCAATATTGCTACTGCTTACTGACCATTATCCAGTGTCTATAGTTGGCTCATGGACTTTAATAAGTGCCACTAGAAGATATAGAAGCAAAGATATTACTTTCTCCCATTTAGTCTATCTCCCATTCTACTCTTAGTAACTAATGCCCACCATCCACTATTCAACTTTGTTGAAAGCAACTTTGTGGTTACTTTGATCTTAGGGCAACTCTGTTGCCTAAAATAGAACTGAGTTCTATTTTAGGCAACAGAGTTGAC
>NW_003546327.1:266066-269970 GCF_000090795.2 Amphimedon queenslandica | reverse complement strand
ATCCAGTGTCTATAGTTGGCTCATGGACTTTAATAAGTGCCACTAGAAGATATAGAAGCAAAGATATTACTTTCTCCCATTCTACTCTTAGTAACTAAGACTCCGACATGGCGGCGGGAAAATTTTACTTTATTTACGGTATCACAATGAATATACTCAAAATTCTATGAATATGCTTAGCCCCAACTGGTCTATAAGTACCTGCTATTATATATTATTATTCTTTGGGCTTTGGCTTTGAAACATTACTATACTAGTATTGTACATTTTTTGCTGAAAGTTTTTTTCTGAAAAATTTTGGTGGAATGTCACTTTATTGTCAATTACTTTTTGACTTCTTTTCTCAGCTACTCCAGAGCCAGTGGTAGAGATAGTAACTATGGGCATGGCTGAACCTGGTGAAGAATACATGTTAAATTGTACAGTGACAGTTGTTGATAGACTCATAGTCTCACCAGTGATAACATGGACTAAGAGATCAGCTAACAATGTTATTAGTGTACCTCCAGTTCTTATGACTGTATCTAATGTAATGAGTTCTCTTTATTTGAGATTCTCTTCTCTCAATACTTCTGATGCTGGTCTGTATACTTGTGAAGCCTCCATTAATGTTAGTCAGATATCTATGGTAACAGGGAATAATGACACATCAAACTTACCATTAGAAAGTAAGTACAATGTTAATAGTAATTAATATTTTATCATGCATGCAGTATGTACTTACAATTATGATTTGTATTGAGCAGATATTATTACATGTATATGTATATGTTATGGATTAAATTTTTTGAACGCAATTATGTTTTATTTTTGTGTGTACTTTTTGTTATTGTATTAACTATTAAGTACACCAGTTCCTTTTAGCTACATTGTGTACTTATTCCTTTAAATAATTGTTTTCAATTTATTTTATCTCAGTTCCCATTCCATCTGTTGATGTGAGTCGATCAAGAGAGAACTATTTCTTAGCTGGCAGTAACCTGATATTAACATGTGATATCAGTGTTGATCCTAATGTTGATACACCATTCACTGTTAACGTAACCTGGACCATGACTGGTCCTAATTCAATGAGGCTTGTTGATACAGATCGCATTAATATCAGTTCTGTTATGGTGAGATCAGGTTTCAATGAGTATAGATCAACACTTAATTTCACTACATTGAGCAGTATTGAGGATTCTGGAACATATACATGTATTGTTACTATAGTACCAGCTCCAGCTTATGAATATGTAATGACTTCTGATACTAATTATATGAATGTTAACTTCACTGTTACTGGTAAGTATTTATGTGCATGTTTTGTACATGTATGTATATGCATTAATGTAGTGTACAATATTGTACTAGTAATATAATTTTATTCTGTATTTGGATGTGTAGTGAACCTTTGTACTGTGTCAACAGTTTGAGCCAATTCCAATTCTTAACGTTCATATTTATCAAAGACCTTGTATAGACTATGAAATGGCTACTTTTATTTTTAAACATTTTGATGGCCAAAAATTTTGCTCAATCATCATTGACATGTACTTTATATTTGATTAATACAAATGATGATAATTATAAATGATTATTTTTTTGTTAGATCCAACGATTGGAAGTTTTTCTGCCTCCCCTGACTCATTCCTGGGTCTGGAGACATCATGTTCTGATTCAGACCCATATGATAACTTCACTCTTACCTGTACAGCCACTAAACCAACCATAGTAATACCAAACCTGGTAATAGCATGGACACATAATGGTACAATAGAAACTGGTACTGTGACTACTACTGGAGGGAATATGACTACCACTGTTACTAATACATTGAGTTTTGACTCCAGTACTGCTTCTGATTCTGGTACTTATAGATGTACTGCTAGTATTACTGTACCTGATTCAACTGATATCACTACTAGTGAGGAAAGTACTGTGACTATAACTTGTAAGTATATAGATGCTAGATTTCTCTCCTTTCACCTCAATCTCTTTTTTCTTTAGCTCAGAGCCTACCAGTTCCTGCTACTAATGTAACAGCTACTCCAGGAACAACTACTGCTGCTATATCATTCATAATACCTAACATTGCCTATACACCTGAAACCTACAGTGTTAAGTATACAGGAGCAATCTTACAAACAACACAAGCAACTTCTAGCATAAGAATGAGCTCTGGTGACATCACTGCAATTAACCAAGAATTTACAATCATGTTGACTGGCCTTGAGGAAGATAACACTTATACATATACAGTTGATTCTACAAATTGTCTTGGTACTACTAGTACTGTAGAGATGAGCTTCAGAACAATTCCAACATGTAAGTGAATGTGTTTATGCTCTTTTGTTTCCTTTCTTTTCTTCTCTCCTTCCTCTGTCTTTACCTTATTCAATGATGCTGTCCATAATCCCTTTGTTTCTCCATTTTTATATTTGTCTTCTTTTCATATTTCTCTTTCTGTACAGTGCCAGTGGGGGATCCAATGAATTGTGCTAATATAACATTCTTACCACGTAATGTCACACTTACCTGGACTGCACCAGCACTAATAGATCAAAATGGAGCACCAGTTGGTTATAATTTAACATGTATAAATACTAATGGTGTATCAGTCAATGGATTGAGCCCAACACAATCTTCAACAAACACAATGTTCACTATTACTGATGTTATGCCTTTTACTGGTTACACTTGTTCTCTGTCATTTATTAATGTAGTAGGAGAAGGACCCCCTACCCAGTGTACTTTTAAAACAGCTGAAAATGGTAAGTATACAATTGGTATTAATACAAGTGAAGTGAATGTAGTAAGCTTTTTACTAGTGTTTGCAAATTACATTAGTAAAGATAGGTTTACGTGTAAATTTGATGAAACAATCAAAATGGCATAGGCGTTGCCTCAAAATGTTATGAAGTTGATGCAAAACTAGTGAAATTATAATCTTGCATTCATTTCAGTTTAATTTCTTTGTTACACTTCTATTAGAACCAAGTGATAGTCCTCAGAATTTCACTTCAATACCTGATAAAACTGCAATTACTTTTACATGGACTAGGCCAGCTACTCCTAATGGAATAATCATCAAATATACTCTAGCTGTTATCAACTTAAATACAATGACAATACATAACTATACAATAATTGTATCTGTCAATCAAACTACAGTGACAAAATTAGTTGTTGGTTTCAGTCCATATCAGAATTACACTGCTAGTGTTAGTGCTAGTACAATCATTGGAGCTGGACCAGTGGCTATTACTGCAGGAAGAACACTACCAGACAGTAAGTATATTATTATGATTTGTTTATTAAAATACAATACACAGGTCCTAGTTCACCTCATCTGGTAGTGTCTCCAGTTGTCATTAATAGTTTAACAGTAGCTTATACTGTAGCAGTTCTCAATGAAACTACTATCAATATAACATGGAGTCCACCATCTCATCCTAATGGAGAAATCACTGGATTTATTGTTAGAATAGCTACTGATGCTATTACTAGCCCTAATAATGTTCCATTTGTGACTGGCAGAGCATCATATTCACTAATATTTGGAGGATTAAGTTAGTATCTCATGCTTACATATCATATTTTTATGATCATTTTACAGAGACAAGGATACCTTATTATGTATCAGTTGTAGCAGTCAATCAAGTTGGTGAAGGAAATTTAGCTACTGCTATTGTTTTCACTAAATCTGACAGTAAGATATTTAGTATTTAAAGATAAATGCACATGTCATTTTATGTGCAGGTAGCATTACAGTATCACCATCAAATGTACAAGCAATGAGAATAGGAGATACAATAGTGTTATCATGGGATCCAGTGACACTAGAAGAAGCTAAAGGATTCTTTGTATACAGTATCAGATTAACTCCTGATGATGGTAGCACTAGCAGTACATTAAGACAAAC
>NW_003546327.1:261259-265977 GCF_000090795.2 Amphimedon queenslandica | reverse complement strand
TTGATTGTTGTTGCTTTGGTGTTGATCATTGTTTGTGTCATTTGTGTAATAATTTATAGAAAAAAATCAAAAAATTATAATATAAGGTAACAAAATTCCATGATTATTAGTGTATGCCTTAACTTATAATAGTAGTAAAACTGATGACATTGATGCAACACCTAATGCTGGATATGGTATGATTGATATTGTCAAGGATACATCCACAGAGTAAGTAACAATACTATAATTCATGAGTGATACTTGTGTTACTATGACTGTGGTAATAGAAATGAAGATGGAGTTTATGAAAAAATGGGTGATGATCAGGTTTATGAACAATTAGATGAGCCTGATCTGCTTGTTGCAAGAGAAAGTGCTGCTGACACTAGTAGTACAACATATGAAAATACTACTACCGAGCCTATTGTTACAGGTAACACATTAATTCGATCTGTTAGTTGTTACCTATCAATCATACTTTATTCTGTTGGTTAGAGTCTGCTAGTCTTCATGAAAAAGAGAATGATGAAAATGTGTATGAACTGACTGATACTACTTCACTGTGATAATACCTATCACATACCCTTATTTGGTGTGTATGCTGAGCAGTTTTATAAATGTGCATATAATAAATTTTTATGCATCATTAGTTTAGTTTCATTTAATTAGGAATGCACATTTATTTCTAATGTAGTCTTTATGGTCTAATGATGTAACTATTTTACAAATTTTAATTTTGTTTACAATGTGTTACTCAAAAGTTTAAGTTTTATCTAGTTGAATGAGATCATATGCTCAGTAGTTTTATTTATGTTGAGTAGATCTATTACTAATAAAGCCATATTGTGATGTGAAAAAGTGGTATTCCATGCAGCTTCTTATCAGTGGATTGTCAAGTTGCTCAAAAATTGGGCTGAAAACCCTTTACTATAATTTCAACCAAGACCCTGGTCTTGGTTGAAAATGACTAGGAGAGAATTTTTAATTTTTATAATTTTGTCCTAATGCATATGCAGTTCTTATGTTCTGTAGCAAGTTTTGGCTGATTTTGACCAAAATTATTTTTTTATAAATTTTTTAAAGTTAATCAAAAATCAGGCCAAAGTCACTTCATGGCGAAATTTTGCCTTAAGTGATTAGGAGAGAGTTTTCCATTTTCATAATTTTTCTAATGCATATATGTTCCTCTGTTGCATACATGCATGGACTAGTGTAGTTCCTTGTCAGCTCATGAAACATGCTTTATCACTATAGGCAGGGAAAGTGCCATATTTGTGTAACCCATTGTGTCAGTCAGCTCAACTACAGTACACATCAGGTATGTATATGTGTACATTGAATGTATCTAAATACATTGGTTCATATATGTGTGCATACAAAACCTAGCTAATCTAGCTATGTCTCTTTACTTTCTTTGGACACATGTTATTGTTGTCCTTTTTATATCTGCAGTTATGCTAAGATGCAGTGATAATGGGACTATGTTGACATATGGCTAATTACTGTTATTTTTACTGAATTAATCATTATAGATGTTACTGTTTTACAGTTTATAGAGTTAGATTTCTTCTCGCAGGCTTAATTGTTTGCAAAATTTGCTTGGTTATAATGTTTCTATTCTTTCTCTTATCATTGGTACTTCATGTATCATGTCTAGAGTTTGGTTCACTGCCTCCTCGTCCAACTACTGGTCAGTAAATAATTTTGTAATGAATCTATCTATTGTATTCCATAGGTGTTAGATTGTTTCTTGGTGAGGAGGATATTACTATTGCTAATTTCTCAATGATAGCTGCTAGTCTGTTTCATGAAGTAGATTTAGATAGACCTGATGGTACTGCTACTAATATTCCCATTGGCCCTGATGGTCAGAATGATGGTTTGTGGTGTCAGAGTTCTCTTAATCAGAATATGATAGGAACATGGTATTATCCTGATGGAACAACTGTACCATCTGGCTCTACTGATAGTAACAATGATCCTAGTCCTCTGTTTGCTAACAACACTGCTACTGGTCAAATTGGTTTGTTAAGAAATGGAGGAATAGGAAACGTTCAAGGACTATACAGTTGCATTATACCAAATGAAGAAGGAATCAATCAGACACTGTATGTTGCTGCTTATGAGAACAATGATTTCCTTAAAGATGGCGGTAAGCATAAAATAATAAAATAATTTATTCAATTTTTCATTATACAGAACTTCCAAAGATTGATGTTAGTCGTTCCTCCTTCCAGCTCCTCTCATCAGTTGATGCTGATCCTCCAGTGTTTAGTTTATCATTTAATGTCACTAATAGATCACCAACAATAGTCACTTGCTCTGTTGATAATGGAAACCAGTTTAATGTATCTGATGATAATCTGATACATACAGTAATAACAAATACTAATAGTAATCTTGAAGTACAAGTAGTAGTAACATTTAGAATGAGAGTGTCTGGTCTGTATAAATGTTTTGTTACTACTGACAGAATTACAACTACACCTTTAAAATCTTCTAATATGGCAATAAGGAATGTTACTGGTATGTATAGATCTATACATATCAAATTGTTTTATCTACTTTTTTTTCTTTTAGTAACTGGATCTCCATCAAACTTGACCTACAGCAGAAAAAGTCTTCTCTCAGTTATGCTAGGCTGGTCTCCCTCAGCAGTGATTAGTACTACTCCTCAGTATCATGTCTTTGTTAGTAACAGTAATGGTATTATTATGAATGATGATGCTACAAATACTGAGCTGTCTCTCTCATTACGTCCTGATGATGAATATAATATTAGACTAGTAGCTACTGGTGAAGACTTACCTAGTGAAATAATCACTGTTACTGTGCCTCAAGGTAATAAATTGCAACAGTAATATGTTGTTATGATTTTTATGATGATTTATTTTTTAATTATTTTAGTTGTCAGTATTGAAGTACAAGGGCCAGTTGTGATGCCATTGGATCATTCTTCTTCCTTTTCATTAACCTGTACATTGACATTAGCTCCTCAAGTGAATGATACTATGGTAAGAATTTCCTGGACAAGTCCTGATCTCATTCCCTTCAATTCTACAACTGATGGAGACATAGTTTTAGATACTTTAGAGCCTACAATGATATCAGTTAATGATAGTGTTGTATATACACTTACTCTTAACTTCAGTTCACTGCAAGCATCACAAGTTGGAGAATATGTTTGTGGAGCTTCATTGAATGATAGTACTGATACTATTACCCTAACATCAAATTATACTATATCTGTACAAGGTAAGTAGATTTATTAATGATTCACATTAAAACTTTGTTCATACAATGTAGTACCTGCTCCTGTGGTCACATCTAGCCTAAATACAACAGGACGTATTTTTGAGAGCAATGACATTCAGTTATTATGTACCGTCACTATTACTCCACTGGATGTTAATCACACTGTTAACATTAACTGGTTTGGACCTAATGGACTCATTACAATGAATAATACTCAGTATAGCATAAGTGGTGGGATGATTAACCCAACAACTAATGGAAGTAGTCTAACATTCACTGCATCTCTATCAGATAATGGAACTGATTACTATTGTACTGCTAGTGTTGGACCTGCTAGTACTGTGAATGGGTTTGAACTGATTATACCATCAGATACTGTTACATCAAATAGTGCTACTGTCACTGTGGAAAGTAAGTCGTTATTTGTTCACTTACAGGGCACTAAATCTGTAGTAAATGTTGTATTATGTGTAAAATTGTTATGACATGTAACAAATTTTCTCTTAGTTGTACCACTACCAATGGTTAGTGTAATGGATGTTGGTATTCCAGTATCAAGAGACCCATTCCAGTTAGTGTGTACTGGAACTGCACCAGCTAATGTATCAAGTATTGCTACTGTTAGTGTTCAATGGCTTCTTAATGGTACTGTGTTTACTGATGATACACTGGAAGGAGTCACTGTTACTAATAGTGGGTCTATGGCCACATTATCATTCAGTTCTCTTAATGCTTCTACTCATGAAAGAGATGATTATACTTGTGAAGCTACTCTTAGTATTTCTGATGTACCAACAACTAAAACAGCAAGCATTATGTACAACCTCCTGACATTAAGTAAGTACATGACTGCATGTTGTATAATTTTTTCCATTTTAGCTAATCCTGTTGTTTCTCTATTTGCAAGTCAGCCTGTGTTTGCTGGTCAAGTGTATTCATTAAACTGTACTGTCACAATAGTAGCTGGAGTCCTCAATATAACATGGTTTAATAGCAGAGGAGCTGGATTAATAGAAGGAAATGGAATAAGTTTCAATTTGGTGACTGTTTCTGACACTGTACAAAGATATGATTTGATATTTAATTCACTTGAATATTCAGATATTGGAGTATATACTTGTCAAGCTAGGCTTACTGTTGATAGAGATGGTATTCTGTTTAATGGAACTGGATCTGCTAATATAACTGTTAGCATAAGAGGTTAGTTAAAATGTACAATTTCACCTTTATTTGTTCATGCACAGTACCTTTACCACAAGTATCTATATCCCCTGTTGATGATTCTCCTTTTATTCGTGGAACTGTTAGAACTGTTAGCTGTTCTGTTGTTTTCACTCCTCCTTTACCTACTAATCCTAATGTCTCATTTACTGTCTTCAAAAATAATGAAGAAGTATTGTTTATGAACTTTTCCAGACTATTAGCAGTTCAGACTTCAACTACTGGTGCTCTTACCTTTCAACCACTTAATTTCTCTGATG
>NW_003546327.1:243298-260547 GCF_000090795.2 Amphimedon queenslandica | reverse complement strand
ATGCTACTGGACATTTAGTAAATGGAGAACTAGCAGAAGGACAGTTTCTTGATGTTATGTGTATAGCTGACATCAGTCAATATATTGATACTAGTGTTAGTGTTACTATGAGTTGGAGGAGAAATAACACTGTACTGACCAATGGAAGTGATTTTACTATCAGTCCTCCAGTTATGACTAATAATCAGTACACTGGTGTGTTACGTATTAATAGTTTAAGAGATGAAGTTGATAATGGTGCTAGTTATAATTGTTCAGTTAGTGTGACTCCTAATACTCCTTTTATAATAGCAGGGAATGATAATAGCAGTGCAGTTACATTAACTGTAGCAAGTAAGTGAATTAAAACATATTATTATTTCTAATTTTATTTTGATAGGGTTTGATATTAATCATGTTGATATAAGTATCAATATTCCTTCTGTTCCTGTTGCTGGTGATGTATTCAATTTATCTTGTGTTATAGTTGTACCTCCTAATTTTGTTGAGAATCTTACTAGTGTCAGATGGACTTATGATTTAGAAGCATCTCAAGATGTGACTAGTGAAAACAATGATGCTACACTAGTACCTGTTGTTAGAAATGGAAATATATTCACCAGTGTACTTACACTTGATCCAGTGAAGACAACTGATGCTAGACAATATTACTGTCAAGCATCAATTACAGTATTTGGTATTGTAGATCGTACTAACAGAGATTTAACTGTTCAAAGTCAGTTTTAATCAATATTTTGAATATTTAAAGTAATATTCTCCTTAATAGTACCTCCTCCCAGTGTATCAATAGTTGCTGATCCTCCAACTGGTCCAATATATGAGAGTACAAGTTACTTACTAACCTGTACAGCTACAGTAAACACTACAATAGTGGATACACCAGTAACTGCTAGTGTAGTATGGACTGATCCTAGTGGTAATGTAATACCAACTAATGAAGCAAGACGTCAAGTGATACCTCCAACTGGTAACAGTCTTGTAAGCATGCTATTGTTTCAACCTATTGATACTGGTCATAATAATGATGGAGGAACATATACCTGTCAAATGATCATCAATTCTGGTAACTCATTAATAGCATCAAGTCAACCTACTGATGCTATCCTTCCTGTTACTGTTGAAAGTAATTTACAAAAAATACTTCTCTCTTCTCTTATTCTCTCTTCTCTTTTCTATTTAATTTTATTGTTTTTTACTTATTGATCATATTATTTTTTGTTAGGTCTTCCTCCAATGGCAGTAGATTTTTCATCAGTTGGTTCAGTTGAAGTTGGTCAGAGTCTAACTATAACATGTACCATAACAACAGTTGAGAGATTAGTAGTAACACCATTGATTACTTTGATTAAAATGAATGATACAGATATGGAAATGCTCTCTAACTTAAATAGACCATACAGTATCACAACGGATGATATTGGTCCAGTTATTAACTATACTCTAATACTGGATCCAGTGAGGTTTGAAGATGCTGGAATGTATACATGTATGGCTGAGTTTAATGTAACTGGTTTTAATAATACCAATGATCCTAGCACTGCTACTTATGACTATCAAGAGGCTAGTGATGTGTTTACATTGAATACTAGCTGTAAGTTTAATTAGGAATTGTCTGCATTATAGAATACCTCAACGTTATATCTACAAAACTTTTATTTTATTTATTTAAAATACATTCTTGATGAGCATAATGTGTTTATAGCCTTTGGATTTATTTTTTTAATTTTTTATACAGGTACTATTCCACCCTTTGCAGCTGCATCTGTAACAACTATTCCTGGAACAACAAGTGCTAATATATCATTTATAATACCAAAAACTTCTTATGCAAATGAAAATTATAGCATCAGTTACACTGGACAACTATTTCAGGCAACAAAAACAGTTTCACTAACTAGGATGAGTTCTAGTTTTGTTGATAAACCTATCATGATAATGTTGACTGGTCTTGAAGAAGACAATGTTTATCAATTTACAGTTAATTCTAGCAACTGTTTAGGTACAACTCACACTGGAGTGATGAATTTTACTACACTGATGGCATGTAAGTCAGAAGACTTTTAGATAATATTGTTTGATCTTCTATATCTACACACACACTCTCCCTAATTTTTCATTATCTTTATAGTACCAGTAGGTTATCCAATGAATTGTATTAATACAACTTTTCTACCTCTTTCTATTACAATTACTTGGACTGCACCAGTACTAATAGATCAAAATGGAGCACCAGTTGGTTATAATTTAACATGTATGAATACTAATAGTGTATCAGTCAATGGATTGAGCCCAACACAAACTTCAACAAATACAATGTTCACTATTACTGATGTTATGCCTTTTACTGGTTACACTTGTTCTCTGTCATTTATTAATGTAATAGGAGAAGGACCTTCAACCCAGTGTACTTTAAAAACAGCACAAGATAGTAAGTACATATGCATATTGTTGTTCATGTGCATTAATGTACATTAAATTATCATGGACATGTATTCATTATTCATCAAACAGTCATAAAATTATTTGCCTTAGATTGTATTCTACTATAGGACCAATTGACACTCCTCAAAATTTCACTTCAATACCCAACAAAACTGCAGTTACTTTTACATGGACTAAGCCAGCTACTCCTAATGGAATAATTATCAACTATTCACTGAATGTCATCAATCAAGATGTGCTGACAATGCATAACTATACAATACTTGTATCTGTCAATCAAACTACAGTCACACAATTAGTTGATGGTTTCAGTCCATATCAGAATTACACTGCTAGTGTTAGTGCTAGTACAATCATTGGAGCTGGACCAGTGGCTACTACTGGAGGAAGAACACTACCAGACAGTAAGTATATTATTATGATTCATTTATTAAAATACAATACACAGTTCCTAGTTCACCTCATCTGGTAGTGTCTCCAGTTGTCATTAATAGTTTAACAGTAGCTTATACTGTACCAGTTCTTAATGAAACTACTATCAATATAACATGGAGTCCACCATCTCATCCTAATGGAGAAATCACTGGTTTTATTATTAGAATAGCTACTGATGCTATTACTAGTGAAAGATATTCTTCATTCATGATTGATAAAGCATTATACGCATTAATTTATGGTGGATTGAGTAAGTATAAGAGTAAAAATTATTATTATAATTTATTACCACTCTACCAGAACCAGGAGTACCTTATTATGTATCAGTTGTAGCAGCCAATCAAGTTGGTGAGAGAAAATCAGAAACTGCTATTGTGTTCACTAAAACCGATAGTAAAATATAATGATAATGTTGATGAATGAATTTATATGTCATTTTATGTATAGGTAGTGTTACAGTATCACTTTCTAATGTACAAGCAATGAGAATAGGAGATACAATAGTGTTATCATGGGATCCAGTGACACTAGAAGAAGCTAAAGGATTCTTTGTATACAGTATCAGATTAACTCCTGATGATGGTAGCACTAGCAGTACATTAAGACAAACTAATACAAGAACTATATCAGTAGCTTATGATACCACATCAGTTAATATAACTGATACTGAACCACAGTTAGCTTATACTGTGAGTATTAGTGTATTGCTATTGAGTGATGTAGGACTAATTGAAGGACCAGCTGTGATTGTAGGTTAGTAAACATTTTCAAAATGACATTGCTATTTTAATTGTTTATGCAGTATCTCCATCAAACAATACTGGTACTACTACTACCAGTACTGATTCTACATTCACATCAAAGATACCATATACAGTATCTCCATCAAACAATGCTACTACTGCTACTAGTGCTGATTCTACTATTTCGGTGATATCAGCAACAGTTTCAGTTTTGATTATAGTTGCTTTGGTGTTGATCATTGTTAGTATCATTTTTGTAATAATTTATAGGAAAAGATCAAAGAATTATAATATAAGGTAAAGAAATTAAACCATTATTAGTGTATGCCTTAACTTATAATAGTAGTAAAACTGATGACATTGATGTAACACCTAATGCAGGATATGGTATGATTGATATTGTCAAGAATACAGCCACAGAGTGAGTAATAATACTATTGTGCAAGTGTTCCTTGGATGTGTCAATATAGAAATGAAGATGGAGTCTATGAAAGAATGGGAGATGATCAGGTTTATGAACAATTAGATGAACCTGATCTGCTTGTTGCAAGAGAAAGTGCTGCTGACACTAGTAGTACAACATATGAAAATACTACTACTGAGCCTATTGTTACAGGTATTACATTAATTCAATCTGTTTGTTGTTACCTATCAATCATACTTTATTCTGTTGGTTAGAGTCTGCTAGTCTTCATGAAAAAGAGAATGATGAAAATGTATATGAGCTGACTGATACTACTTCATTGTAATAACTCTTCTAATTTGGTGTGTATAGCTACTTAGCAGTTTTATCATAACAAACAGACTGCATGCATGCCATGACTGAATGCATGCCATGACTGAATGCATAATAGTTTGATTTAGATAGTTATAAATAAGTTCTTTGAAATAAAATCTCCTGTATCTGCACACTCATAAAAATTTTGTGGCCAAGACAGTTGTAGATGGGATCATATTCTCAGGAGAGGTGCTGTTATGGGTACAATATGGAGCTAATAATCACACAATTCATTATTGTTGCTAGTATTATTACGTGCTAATTAACAAAATGGCAGATAGCCAAACTGCCTTGGCCCTTTTAGTATACTCATTTTAGAGGGATAGCCAGATATCTGAGATATGTAGTATCATGAGCTATGATCTTATATACTTGAATTTGCATGCATTGGTACCAACAGAGTCTCCAGATCAAGGCACAAAGTGTGGCGCCATAATGACCGGGCGCTACTTAGTAACGCTACGCGTTACTATAACATTAACAGGTACTTTTGACTGTCTAATTACTGTTACTTTTATTATACAGATTCCTTTCTTTTACACAGACATTTTCAACAAGCAGATCATTAAATCTGCTTGAAATTGAAGTGTACAAGCTTAAGATTAAGACTATGGTGTCCTGGTTATTTCTCTTATCAGTACTTGCAGTCACTTTTCTTCTTCCATATCCAATAACAGGCCAAGGTCAGTCTTAACATAAACCTACTAGGGACTGATTTAACTGTTCAAAATTGGCATCACTTATTTCACCTACACATTATTCCATTTTAGTACCTCCTCCCAGTGTATCAATAGTTGCTGATCCACCAACTGGTCCAATATATGAGAGTACAAGTTACTTACTAACCTGTACAGCTACAGTAAACACTACAATAGTAAATACACCAGTAACTGCTAGTGTAGTATGGACTGATCCTAGTGGTAATGTAATACCAACTAATGATACAAGACGTCAAGTGACACCTCCAACTGGTAACAGTCTTGTAAGCATGCTATTGTTTCAACCTATTGATATCGGTCATAACGATGATCGTGGAACATATACCTGTCAAATGATTATCAATTCAAACAACTCATCAAGTCAGCCTGGAAATGCTGCTTTTGTCGTCACTGTTGCAAGTAAGATTGATCTTCACTTCGTTTAGCTTCATGATATCTTCTCTTTCCTTTCCTCATGCTCACTCTGCA
Source organism: Amphimedon queenslandica (assembly GCF_000090795.2). Lineage (NCBI taxonomy): Eukaryota > Metazoa > Porifera > Demospongiae > Haplosclerida > Niphatidae > Amphimedon > Amphimedon queenslandica. The sequence goes on along the minus strand of NW_003546327.1, from coordinate 254,962 downwards.
CTTTCTCTTTTCCATTAGGTCTTCCTTCATTGAAAGTAGAATTTACAACACTTGGCTCAGTTGAATTTGGCCAGAATCTAACTCTAACGTGTACCATAACAACAGTTGAGAGATTAGCAGTAACACCATCAATTACTTTCATTAAAATAAATCAGACAGATATGGAGACGCTCTCTAACTTAAATAGACCATACAGTATCACAACAGATAATGATGGTTCAGTTACTAATTATTCTCTAATGCTGGAACCAGTAATACTTGAAGATGGCGCGATGTACACATGTATGGCTGAGTTTAATGTCACTGGTTTTAATAACACTGATGATTCTAACACTGCTACTTATGATAACCAAGAAGCTAATGATGCCTTTACTTTAAATGTTGAATGTAAGTTAGCAAAAATGCTTCACTAAGATATTATCAATGAAATAATTATAGTTTGTTTGATTGACCCTTTTCAAAGCAATGTCACCACTTTTTGTTATTATTTTTGTTAACTTTTCTATTTTCTAATAGTCCCACCAGTGATTGTTACTATATCAAAGGAACATGATGATACATTTTATGCAGGAATATCATTCTTCATCAAATGTGACATAATGTTAGATCCATTATTTGTTACTATACCAGTGACTGTCACTAATCAATGGACTCATAATAACACTAATGTTCCTATGGGTTCATCTGATGCTACTATTACTGTGGATCTCAATATGATCAATACATTATATTATAATGCAACATTAATGTTCAATCCATTGGATAATGCTAACGACACTGGAATGTATACTTGTAATGTTGAAGTGACTGCTCCTAATAGTTATATGTATCTCAGGAATACATCAGTTAGCGCTAATACTTCCATTACAGTTCTTGGTAAGTTAAGCATACAGGAGAAGCATTATTTTGATAATATAAAATTGAGTGCAAATTTATCTTTTTTTCTTTTTGTGAAATTTTATTACATTTTCTGATTATATATGCTATGGAAAAAGTTTGAGCAAAGTCCAACTTCAATTTTCAAGTCATGACCATTTTTTAAAAACTCTAAATTTCTGAAAAATTCTCTGTACTATAGCCCATGGTTTTTTTCAAAAAATTGGCTCCAAAATCACCCCAATTTTTTATTAAATTTTCTAATATATATTGATGTCCTTATGCTGCATAAAAGTTTGAGTGGATTCAGACTTCAATTTTTTGAGTTATGACCATTTTTTAAAAACACCAAATTCCTGAAAAATTCCCTGTACTATAGCCCATGGTTTTTTCAAAAAATTGACTCTGAAATCATCCCAAATTTTTATTAAATTTTCTGATATATATATTGATGTCCTTATGTTGTTTAGAAAATTTGATCCAATTCCAACTTCAATTTTTTGAGTTATGACCATTTTCAAAAATTCCAAATTTCCGAAAAATACCTAAGGCTATTATAGCCCATAGTTTTTTCCAAAAGTCGGCTCCAAAATCACCCCCCAATTTTTATTACATTTTCTGATACATATTGATGTACTTATGCTGTGTAGAAAGTTTGATCAAATTCCGACTTCAATTTTTTGAGTTATGACCATTTTTAAAAACTCCAAATTTCTGAAAAATACCCAAGGCAACTTCAATTCTGATGTACATATTTTTATTATGTACATGTACATGCATAAAGCATTGTCAATATTGCTTTTATTTTAGGATGGGCTGACATTACAAGCATTATTGCTGATATTCCTTCAGATGTCACACTTCTTCCACAAACATACATACTACGTGCTAATGTAGTTGGTCAGAAAGATAATACATTGTTGAATGACGCTACTTGGTACTATGAGTCTGGTAGTGCTAGTACTGAAATAACTGATGGTCTCTGCAGTGGACAGTCTGGATACAATTGTAGCATTGGTAATATACTAATAAATCAGAATAATGGATCATATAACTATACTCTTACTGTTACTTGGAATGGGGAGGATATCACTAGTGGAATATTGAGTCAATCAAACAATAATGGGGATCATAAATATCGATTTTACCTTCATTATAATAACGTTATAGAAAGAAATAAATATCACACTGTGACAGGTACATAAATGTGCTCATACTTTAGTCCTTGATAGCTTTAATTTTACTCAGTTTCAAAGTCTGCTCCCTCTTCTGTCACTGTGGCTACAAAGACATCTGATACCATCACTCTCTATTGGATATTTGATCAATCTGATGCTGATGGATATGTAGTCTATGTCAATAATGACACTGACACTGTGCAGATAGTACAAGTAAAAGGAAGTAGCATCACACTGAATGGGCTGAGAGGAGGAACAACTTATAGCATCACAGTCAGAGCCTATCAGCAACTAGTGGGACCTGCTAGTAGTGCAATCACTGCACAGACCTTACCAAGTATTTGCTACCTGTAGAATACTTTTATTATTATTTCTAGTTCTACTAGTCTCTTCCATCATTCAAGTTAGTACCCGTATTGATTGTCTCACACCTAGTGATATAAATCCATCAACTGATGTTAACTGGCTTGTGAATGGAGCAATGAAGAATAGTTCAATGTACGCATCAACTGATTCTATCACATACGCAAACACACTACTTGTATATCCTGACCCACTGAAAGAGTCAGTTAATGTTACCTGTATAGCAATGATTGGAGGAGTCAACTACAGTCAATCTGTGATATTAGACCGTATGATTATAATTTAATTGCGGCATTTTAATATTATCATTTTTTAGAACCTAGTAGTACTCCAAGCAATGTGAGAGGGTTCATATTAAATGCTACTAGCATTAAAGTAAACTGGACCAATTCATCAATAAATGATCAATATGTAATTGAGTATAATTATACTGGTGGCGTAAGAAGCAATGTAGTATCAACCAGAGAATATGAAATTACACTAACAGATCTTTCACCAAAAAGTACATACACCATCAGGGTATACTCTTATGTAAATATCACTTCATTCAATAATACAGTTACTACATTAAAATTTGATGGTAAGTTATTGCAATAAGTGATTACAAATGAAATCTATTCTACATGTACATCTAGTTCCTAGTCCAGTAACTAGTCTCTCAGTATCAAGTGTCTCAACCACTGATATTACATTGAGTTGGACTATTCCCAGTAGTGGCAACTATGTAACATATTACACAGTCTACTATATTCCATCTTGTCTTGAGTTATCATCAGGAAATAAGACAGTCTCAGTGACTCCTCATCAGTCCACTACAACATTCAGTTATACATTAACAGGTCTACACAGTGGAGTGAATTATACATTCACTGTGAGAGCTGGTAATGTACTAGGGGGATCTAACCCTGTTTCTATGATAATGGAAACAATGTCATCAAGTATGTACAAAAAACTCTGATAACATTTTAATTTTGTATTTTATTTATAGTTCCTACTGGTGTGCCTGATTCTTTGACTTTGATAAAGCCTATGAATAATCTCACTTGGAATGACCCCAATTGCTCTAAACACAATGGTCAAATCATGAGCTATACAGTGTTGATCAGTAACAGTAGCATTGCTTATAACCTGACCAGTACTAATAGACATGCCATATTGAATGATCTAGTATTTGGTACTGAGTATAACATCAGTGTAGCTGCTGTCAATTTTGTTGGAAGAGGTCCCTTTAGTTCTATTACAGTGGAGATTGGAATAAGTAACTTTAGATTTATCATGAGAAACTTTTATGTGTACATGTACATGTATTTTTAGTACCTGGTCCAGTTGAATCACTATCAAGTATCATGGGCTCTACATGGTCTGTTATCTCATGGAGTGTACCCAGTTTCATTCCACAAGACTATCCCATTATCACATATGAGATAGCTTATCTTTCTGATAACTGTTCAACTTTAAATGATGATGACATTAATAATCAAGCATTGAATCAGTATAATGTGTCCAGTGGTAGTACACTAGCTAAAATTACTGGTCTGAAGCATACTTCTTGTTACATTTTTGGTGTACGTGCATATAATGATAATGGATATGGAAAATGGACAGTTATTACTAATGAGACAATGAAACTTCTATGTCAGCATAAAGGTATTTTTGATTAATACTAAAGTAAAATTATTTACATGGACTATAGGTATATACTTGGAATACAAAGAAACTTGTTATTCGAATGGATCATATTTTAATGAGAATGAAGTCAATTCAGTTTCTGACTCACTATCATGTGTGCTACCTAGCTCTAGTCTAAGTACTGGTCAGTGGGTTAGAGTGGGTGATCCTGATGATCCTGTTGACTGTAACAATGATGATGACAGTTACCCCTTTCAATGTACTAATGTTACTACACCTTATGCAATTGTCAGCCTTTATTTTCCTGTTGGACTATCAGAAAATCAAGAGGGGCTTTACAAGTGTTGTCTACCAACTGATTGTGCCTCTGCTACAAATGTTATTTATGCAAATATATTCAGTAAGTATCTGCAGCACTGTCATTAATACTCTATATTTATTGTAGGATGGGCTGAGATTGCAAGCATTACAGTTGATACTCCTTCAGATATAACAATGCTTCCACAAACATACACACTACATGCTAATGTAGTTGGTTATAAAGACCATTCATTCCTAAACAGTGCTACTTGGTACTATGAGTCTGGTGGTGCTAGTACTGAAATAACTGCTGATCTCTGCAGTGGGCAGTCTGGATACAGTTGTAGCATTGGTAATGGAGTATTACTACACCAGAGTAATGGATCATATGATTATACTCTTACTGTTACTTGGAATGGAGAAAATATCACTAGTGAACTACTGAGTCAAGCAAACAGCAATGGGGATCATAAATATAGATTTTACTTAAATTATGGAGACAATAATGATTATGTAGAAAGAAATAAATATCACACTGTGAGAGGTATGTACTTAAGTGCATGATGACTATAGTGCTTAAATCAACTCTCCTCAGTTCCAAAATCTGCTCCCTCTTTTGTCACTGTTGCTACAAAGACATCCAACACCATCATTCTCTATTGGATATTTGATCAGTCTGATGCTGATGGATATGTAGTCTATGTCAATAATGACACTGACACTGTGCAGATAGTACAAGTAAAAGGAAGTAGCATCACACTGAATGGGCTGAGAGGAGGAACAACTTATAGCATCACAGTCAGAGCTTATCAGCAACTAGTGGGACCTGCTAGTAGTGCAATCACTGCACAGACCTTACCAAGTATTTGCTACTTTATTTCACCTGTAGAATTACTTTTATACAATTTCTAGTTCTGCTAGTCTCTTCCATTATTCAAGTTAGTACCCGTATTGATTGTCTCACACCTTCAAATATAAATCCATCAACTGATGTGTATTGGCTTGTCAATGGAGTGACAAAGAAAACTTCAATTTATACATCAATTGTTGCTCTGACATACACAAACACACTACTTGTGTATCCTGATCCACTGGAAAAGTCAGTTAATGTTACCTGTATAGCAATGATTGGAGAAGTCAACTACACTCAATCTGTGACATTACATCGTATGGTTATGGTTTAATCTTTAATATATTTTGTATTTTTATTTTAGAACCAAAAAGTCCTCCAAGCAATGTGAGAGGGTTCATATTAAATGCTACTAGCATTAAATTAAAATGGACCAATTCATCAATGAATGATCAATATGTAATTGAGTATAATTATACTGGTGGCGTAAGAAGCAAGGTAGCATCAACTAGAGAACATGAAATTATGCTAACAGATCTTTCACCAAGAAGTACGTACACCATCAGGGTATACTCTTATGAAAACATCACTTCATTCAATAATACAGTTACTACATTAAAATTTGATGGTAAGTTATTGCAATAAGTCATTATACACATAAAATCCACTCTAGTTCCTAGTCCAGTAACTAGTCTCTCAGTATCAAGTGTCTCAACCACTGATATTACATTGAGCTGGACTATTCCCAGTAGTGGCAACTATGTAACATATTACACAGTCTACTATATTCCATCTTGTCCTGAGTTATCATTAGGAAATGGGACTATCTCAGTGATTCCTCATCAGTCCACTACAACATACAGTTATACATTAACAGGTCTACACAGTGGAGTGAATTATACAATCACTGTGATAGCTGGTAATGTACTAGGAGGATCTAACCCTGTTTCTATGATAATGGAAACAATGTCATCAAGTGTGTACAAAATTCAATAATGTCTAAATTTGTATTTTATTTATTCATAGTTCCTACTGGTGTGCCTGATTCTTTGACTTTAATAAAGCCTATGAATAATCTCACTTGGAATGACCCCAATTGCTCTAAACACAATGGTCTAATTATGAGCTATACAGTGTTGATCAGTAACAGTAGCATTGATTATAACCTCACCAGTTTTGAGAAATGTATCATATTGAATGATCTAGTATTTGGTACTGATTATAACATCAGTGTAGCTGCTGTCAATTCTGTTGGAAGAGGTCCCTTCAGTGATCCTATTGTAGTAGAGATTGGAATAAGTAAGTAATTTTGTGTACCATTTTTGTCCATTAAAACTGTCTTCATTCAGTACCTGGTCCAGTTGGATCACTATCAAGCATCATGGGCTCTACATGGTCTGTTATTTCATGGAGTGTACCCAGTTTCATTCCACAAGACTATCCCATTATCACATATGAAATAGGTTATCTGTCTGATAACTGTTCAACTTTAAATGATGATGACATCTATAATCAATCATTGAATCAGTATAATGTGTCCAGTAGTAGTACACTAGCTAACATTACTGGTCTGAAGCACACTTCCTGTTATATTTTTGGTGTACGTGCATACACTACTAATGGATGTGGAAAATGGACAGTTATTACTAGTGAGACTCTGCCACATCAAGCTCCAGGTATAAATAATTATTTTTTTCATGGTAATTTCAACATTCATTTCCTTACAGAATCTGGACCAGGGAAAGCAGCAGGAAATATTAAGTCTGATGGTATGTTCTTTTACTTGTATTGTATTACATGTAATTCTCATTACTATTTTGCAGAGAATGCGTTTGGAGCTTCATTGGCAGCTTCTGGATTCATAATAATAATTTTAGTGCTATTGATAGTGGCCATTTTATTAAAGTACATGTTTATAGAATGCATTTATAATTATTATGCACATCATGTATACAATCAAAAGGAGAAAATTATCAAAACCTAGAAAGCATCATATTAAAGGCTCTTTATCAGAAATTCAAGGTAAAGTTACTGACATTATAATTTAATACATGTATATTTAAATTTTGTTTATTTAGAAAATCGAGCATCAACTACACTAGTTAATGAAACTGAATTAGAGAGTGTTATATCCTATGTTACTATTGCCAGCTTTGTTCCACAAATCCCTCTTACTCTACCCATATCACTGGATGACCTGGCTGCACACATAGCAACTTGTTATGATAGCAATGCATTTGAAGAGCAGTTCAAAGTAAAATGTTTTGTTGAATATTACATGTACATGTACATGTAATTTTTAGAATCTTTATGATGAAGAAAAGCCATGTGATGTTGGAAAAAGCAATGAAAATAAAGCTTTGAACAGATTGAAAAACATCACTGTTTGTACGTACATGTACATGTATGTATATGTATATTAAATGAATTTATTCATCAGATGATGACAACAGGATAATTTTGACTCCTCTTTCTCACTTGGAGTGTCAAACAGAATATATTAATGCTAATTTTGTTGATGTGAGTTTTAACTTTTATACTAAATTACTTTGTTGTGATTTACTGTAGGGATACAGTAGTAGTAAGAAGTTTATTACCACACAAGGTAAATTTTAGAAAGATTCTTAACTGATATATTGCTTCATATACTTACTTGTACAAAGGCCCAATGAAGGACACATTAGTTGATTTCTGGCGGCTTATTTGGCAGGAAAGGCCAGTCTCTATTGTGATGTTAACCAAACTGAAGGAAGGAGGAAAAAGCAAATGCAGACAATACTGGCCTAACTCAACATCTGAAGTAAAGGAATTTGGACCATTCAATGTAATCTTACAAAATACACAAACTTATCCTGATTTATTTATCCGCAAACTTAGTATAACAGTAAGTGAAAATTAATTGTTAATTATCATTTTATGCTTACACAGATACAAGATGAATCTAGTGATAGTCATACACTGATTCAGTATCAATTAACCTCATGGCCTGATCAAGGAGTACCTGACTATGCTACATCCTTCATGTCCCTCTACAGAAGAGTCATAAACAATTGGTCTCTTTCCAAAGGCACCATTCTGGTCCACTGTAGTGCTGGTGTAGGCCGTACTGGTGTATTCATTGCTGTGGACATAGCCCTGGAACAAGCTAAAAAAGAGAAAGTAGTAGATATTGCTGGTATTGTTAATAGACTCAGACAACAGAGAATGAAAATGGTTCAGTCACTAGTAAGGACAATATTTTTTATACAGTCACATTTCAATTATCATAATACCTGTCTAGGATCAATATTTGTTTCTTCATGATGCTTTGCTAGAGGAAATCATTTGTGGAAAGACCGAGATACCAATTGAGAACTACAGCCTGGCAGTAGAGAGACTAAAAAAGAATAATCGAAAGACTAATAGTACAAAATTGGAGGCACAATATAATTTATTATATCAATTGACTCCGGATCCTAATGATGTAGACTGTAAATCTGCCAAAGCTCATGCTAGCAAGAACAGATCAAATAATTACTTACCTCGTGAGAGCATGACAATTAATATAATAACCATAATCATGATTTACTCTTAGCTGACAAGTTTATTGTAGCACTTAAAGAGACTGATGGTTACATAAATGCATCATACCTCAATGTTAGTACCAACCATCATGTATGTATGTACTGTACTCACCCATTCTTAGAGTTATAGGGGGAAGAATGCATTCATTTTAGCTCAAAGTCCAATGGAGAACACTGTGAGGGACTTTTGGAAAATGATAGTAGATTGTAAAGTGTCTGTTATTATCATGCTATGTGGAGAAGAAGTATAATATTAGTTCAATAAAGGAACAAGAATCTATTACAAGCTTTGTAGGATTGCTGCTATCAATATTGGATTGATTCAATGACATACGATGAGTTTGTTGTGAAAGTTAGTAGTGAGACAAATGCAAGCGGTTACATAGAAAGAAAACTCAAAGTTTCCATTGATAAAGAGAGCAGAAGTGTATTACAATTACAAGTGACAGATTGGCCTCAAGATGGAGTTGTTAGAGAGCCAAGCACAATCCTAAAAATAATTGATGAAGTGAGAGAGAAGCAAAAAAGTGGAAAGAAAGGGCCAGTAGTGGTACATTGTAGGTAAGAAAGGAAATGATATTAAAAATAATAATTATTGTATTATGTAGTGATACAGTGAGTCGTTCAGGAGTCTATTGTTCAGTGAGTATTGCTCTAGAACAGTGTAATGCAGAAGGTGTAGTGGATGTGTTTCAAGTGACTAAAGCTCTCAGAAGGAGTAAACCAGGAGCTATCACTACACTGGTAAAACTACATGCATATCTGGTTGTGTATTAGCTAATTTATAAATTTACAGGAGCAGTATACTTCTATATACGATGTGGTTGATTTGTACCTTCAAACTACATACCCACAATGATAATTAATTTTACTTGATCATAATCAATTTTGTTCTACATGCACAGTACATATTGGTAGACTATAATGTACATGACAAAATTATAATTAATAATTAATAATTCTTTTTGTTCTGAAGCAACCAGCTAACATTTTACTGGTTGTTTATAGATTGGCTGAACCTAATAACAGCAAATTATATATAAAAAATCAACAAAAAAATTGAGTAGGATTTAGTGTGTCAATTTGTCAAAAAAGTAATGGAAACAAAGACAATAGGATTCCAAATGACCAATTATTCCAAATGACTGATTATTCTGAATGACTGACTATACCCATGCATACAAACAAAAATACGAAATGAAAATCCTAGTACTCTCGTGACATAAATTCTACTATACATGTACATTATAAGGTGATATGCATTTTCTTATAGTACATAATTACATCAAAAGTACAATGTATAGTAGAATTCGCGTCATGAGAGTAGGATTTTCATTTTGTATTTTTGTTTGTATGGGTATAGTCAGTCGTTCGGAATAATCTGTTGTTTGGAATAATTGGTCATTTGGAATCCTACTTGTCCTTGTTTCCATTACTTTTTGATGAATTGACACACTAAATCCTACTCAATCTTTTTTTTCAATTTTTGTACAGGGATTTTGAGCAAATTTTTTAAAAACTTTAAAAATTCGTAAAAAATTTAATCTTGACCGGAATCAGCGCAAACTTTCTACGCTGCATAAGTACATGTATATGCATCAGAAAATGTAATAAAAATTGAAAATTCTCACCTTTTCATTTTTGGTAAAATTTGGCCCGAGACCATGTACTAAATTTAAAAAAACAAGATTGAGTAGGATTCCGAACAACCAACAAAAATACGAAATAAAAATCCTACTCTCGTGATGCAAATTCTACTCTACATTGTACTTTTAATGTTATTATTTAAGAATTAGAGATTGCCTTGCAATGTAGAGTAGAATTTGTGTCACGAGAGTAGAATTTTCATTTCGTATTTTCGTTGGTCGTTCGGAATCCTACTCAATCTTGTTTTTTTTTAATTTTTCATGTTCTTGTTTGTGTTGATTTTTTAATAATAATTATGTTTTTTAGTTGCAATTGTGATACTTGTAGATTTTACACAAACAATTTTCTTTATTGTTATTACTGTAGATGTACAATGTATGTGTACATAATGTACATGTACTGTACATGCATACACAATTAATAATGTAGTGGGATTGTTGATCTTGCCACTCTCTAATAGCAAGTCAAACATGCCACCCATATAAGTCAACAATGTCATGCATGCATACATGTATGTACATGTACATGTACCGGTACATGTACGAACAGTGAGTGAGTTTGTGTAGCTTAAATTCAACAACACCAATTGATATTCCCTTCTAAGGTAACTCGTATGAGGTGAGAGGTGAAGGAAAAATGGATGAATGGGAGAGAATACAATAATTATATAGCAAGGCTGCAAAAGTCGTGGCAGCCATTTTGAAATGGAGTGAATCCTACTTAGTAATGCTACCGTGTTACAAATTATGTTTTCAGTAAAAATGTTAATATTAAAGGGTTGAAATGAAGAAGCTGTCTCTAAGGTTTCATGACACTTCTCACAAGTGTTTAAAATGTCAATATTCCATAATTTAATGTTCGGTGTTGATTTTATTTTTGTACTACATGATGTCCATTATGTTTACATTTGTACATATAAACCAGAGATTGTTGGTCTTTTAACTTTCTGTTAGCAAAGCAAACATGTCACCCACACAAGTAATTTCAGTAAATATGCATACACTGTACATGTAGAGTTGGACTGTGTCATTGAAATCCTTTCTTAGTTAATTTGTTTATTGTGAAATACAAAAGTACCAGAGTTTATAATAATAATTGTAGTTGTTTATAATAACAATTGTAACTGTTTATAGTGTTGTGTTACACCATATTCCTTTTTATTCACAATAATGTCAAATGTTTGCTATGTTAAATATAATGATTAAAGCTATTTGTGAATGTAACTAAAGTTTTGTCTTTGTACATGCATCTTCAAATA
>NW_003546327.1:230307-243288 GCF_000090795.2 Amphimedon queenslandica | reverse complement strand
TTATTTTATTCACTACAATATATTTTCAGCAATTTCTGTTCCTGATATTACATTTACTACTACTACTGGTAGATCACTGGGAGAGAGTTTAATACTAAACTGTACAGTTGATGTACATGACTTATACAATATTAGTGCTAATATCAGTATAGTAAGAAATGGAGAACTTATTACTAGTGCTACTGGATCTGGTGATACTACAGCAATGATTATGATTGATTCATTAAGGTCATCTGATGCTGGAGACTATCAATGTATTGTTAATGTTACTCAATCTGGCACATACTATGAATTTAACGGAACAGAATCTGCCCAAGTGATACTTACATGTATGTTAATTGGAATAATTCATATCATGTTTTATTTATTCATTATTTCAATAGTACCAACTCCTATTGTTATTGTTGAGTATAATGTTACTGCACATTTAGTAGATGGAGAACTAGCAGAAGGACAGTTTCTTGATATTATGTGTATAGCTGACATCAGTCAATATATTGATACTAGTGTTAGTGTTACTATGAGTTGGAGGAGAAATAACACTGTACTGACCAATGGAAGGGATTTTACTATCAGTCCTCCAGTTATAACTAATAATGAGTACACTGGTGTGTTACGTATTAATAGTTTAAGAGATGAAGTTGATAATGGTGCTAGTTATAATTGTTCAGTTAGTGTGACTCCTAATACTCCTTTTATAATAGCAGGAAATGATAATAGCAGTGCAGTTACATTATCTGTATCAAGTAAGTGAATTAATTTATATTTTACCACATCTACATTGTATTTTGATAGGGTTTGATATCAATCATGTTGATATAAGTATCAATATTCCTTCTGTTCCTGTTGCTGGTGATGTATTCAATTTATCTTGTGTCATAGTTGTACCTCCTAATTTTGTTGAGAATCTTACTAGTGTCAGATGGACTTATGATTTAGAAGCATCTCAAGATGTGACTAGTGAAAACAATGATGCTACACTAGTACCTGTTGTTAGAAATGGAAATATATTCACCAGTGTACTTACACTTGATCCAGTGAAGACAACTGATGCTAGACAATATTACTGTCAAGCAACAATTCTAGTATTTGGCACTGTAGATCGTACTAACAGAGATTTAACTGTTCAAAGTTAGTTTTAACCATTAGACTATTAGAATTATTTTGAAATAATTCTTTTATAGTATCTCCTCCCAGTGTATCAATAGTTGCTAATCCTCCAACTGGTCCAATATATGAGAGTACAAGTTACTTACTAACCTGTCAGCTACAGTAAACACTACAATAGTGGATACTCCAGTAACTGGTAGTGTAGTATGGACTGATCCTAGTGGTAATGTAATACCAACTAATGAAGCAAGACGTCAAGTGATACCTCCAACTGGTAACAGTCTTGTAAGCATGCTATTGTTTAAACCTATTGATACTGGTTATAATAATGATGGAGGAACATATACCTGTCAAATGATCATCAATTCTGGTAACTCATTAATAGCATCAAGTCAACCTACTGATACTACCCTTCCTGTTACTGTTGAAAGTAAAATAGAGAATACTTATTAATTATTATACATGTAAATCTCTTAATCTTCCTTTTTTGTTTATCATTTTTGCATTCTCCACCAGGTCTTCCTCCAATGACAGCAGATTTCTCATCAGTTGGTTCAGTTGAAGTTGGTCAGAGTCTAACTATAACATGTACCATAACAACAGTTGAGAGATTAGTAGTAACACCATTAATTACTTTCATTAAAACGAATGATACAGATATGGAAATGCTCTCTAACTTAAATAGACCATACAGTATCACAACAGATGATACTGGTTCAGTTACTAACTATACTCTAATATTGGATCCAGTGAGGTTTGAAGATGCTGGAATGTATACATGTATGGCTGAGTTTAATGTAACTGGTTTTAATAATACCAATGATCCTAGCACTGCTACTTATGATTATCGAGAGGATAGTAATACCTTTAATCTATTGATAACATGTAAGTTAGTAACAGGAATTAACTATCAAAATAATAATCAAAATTATGATTATTTTTATAGTACCTCCTCCCAGTATATCAATAGTTGCTGATCCTCCAACTGGTCCAATATATGAGAGTACAAGTTACTTACTAACCTGTACAGCTACAGTAAACACTACAATAGTGAATACACCAGTAACTGCTAGTGTAGTATGGACTGATCCTAGTGGTAATGTCATACCAACTAATGAAGCAAGACGTCAAGTGATACCTATAACTGGTAACAGTCTTGTAAGCATGCTATTGTTTCAACCTATTGATACTGGTCGTAATAATGATGGAGGAACATATACCTGTCAAATGATCATCAATTCTAATAACTCATTTATAGCATCAAGTCAACCTACTAATGCTACCCTTCCTGTTACTGTTGAAAGTAAGTTATTCCATATCTTTTGTCACTTTTTTTCTTTTTATCATTTCATTGATCACCAGGTCTTCCTCCAATGACAGTAGATTTCCCATCAGTTGGTTCAGTTGAAGTTGGTCAGAGTCTAACTATAACATGTACCATAACAACAGTTGAGAGATTAGTAGTAACACCAATGATTACTTTCACCAAAATGAATGATACAGATATGGAAATGCTCTCTAACTTAAATAGACCATGCAGTATCACAACAGATGATACTGGTTCAGTTACTAACTATACTCTAGTACTGGATCCAGTGAGGTTTGAAGATGCTGGAATGTATACATGTATGGCTGAGTTTAATGTAACTGGTTTTAATAATACCAATGATCCTAGCACTGCTACTTATGACTATCAAGAGGATAGTGATGTCTTTAATTTGATTGTTGACTGTGAGTTATAAATATTCTAAATTTAAATAGCTAATTTTTAAAATTTAGACTTAAAATATTTATCATTTAATATTTTTTTACAGTTCCACCAGTAATTGTTGCTATATCAAAGGAACATGATGATACATTATATGCAGGGACACCATTCTTCATTAAATGTGACATAATGTTGAACCCATTAGTTACTATACCAGTGACTGTCACTAATCAATGGACACGTGATGGCACTAATGTTCCTATGGGTTCATCTGATGCTACTATTACTGAGGGTCTCAATATGATCAATACATTACATTATAATGCAACATTAATGTTCTATCCATTGGATAATGCTAATGACACTGGAATGTATACTTGTAATGTTCAAGTGACTGCTCCTAATAGTTACATGTATCTCAGGAATACGTCAGCTATTGCAAATACCTTTATTACAATTCTTGGTAAGTAATGCATGTAGAGAAGCATCAATGTGAGATAAACCATTGCATATAAGCCCTTCTGAAATTGGGACATTTCTAGATGTGTATGCATTAGAAACAAGTACATTTGTCTCATATCGTATAGGGGGTACATTTTCTGGAGAAAATATTTCACAAAAATCACCTTTCAACCTAGTCGCAAGAAAAATTTTTTTGCTTTTTTCTTCTATTGACCATTATTAGTATGATGAAAAATAATTTTCATAGATAAAAATTTTCACAAATTTTTAAAAACAGTCAAATTAGTGAAATTTAATCCCCGTGAAAATATACCCCCCTATACAGTAGTGTTGAGTTTAAAAAGCTAGGCTGGGAATATATTCACCAGTAAAATTACAATTATCTTAAGGTTACTTTTAAATGCGGGTACTATTAATTGCGAATTTTGCGTTTGGGTTAAAAATTGCAATTATTAATACTCACAATTATTAATAATGACATCATGATGCCATATAACTATTAGTAATAATTACTTAATCGCAATTTTTAATACCAGCAAAATCTACCTTGTGCTAAAATCGCAAAATTTAGTACCTGCAATTAAAAGTCACTTTAAGGTAAATTGGGCCAAACTAAAGGAGAATTTTGAATTTTTATATTTCTTTCTGATGCATCTACATGTAATTATTTTGTGTAGAGATCTGATCAAGTTTATATTTTTGACAAATTTTTAAATTTGGGCCAAAAGCAAAATTTGTCAAAAATGAAAATGTGAAAATTCTTTACTTTAAAATTTTTATTGCATATACATGTACTTATGTTGTGTAGAAAGTTTGGGCTGATTCAGATCAAGTTTGAATTTTTTACGAATTTTTAAAGTTGCTCAAAAATTGGGTTGAAGTCCAATGCCATGTCTACTGTATTTTAGTGCTTATAAGCTCATGAAGCTCATGTTGTTTAGCTCACTTAGCATGCTTTGTGGGAAACCCTAACTTGTATAGATCCAATCATGTAGTAATACATGTATTTGAGTTTATTAATTTTTGAGTGTGCATCATTTTAATGTTTGTTCTTTATTACAAATATACTTTGTTATTTTATAATAGACCCAATGATTAGGAATTTCTCATCCTATCCCAACTCATTTCTGGGTCTGGAGACATCATGTCCAGATTCAGACCCATATGATAACTTCACTCTTACCTGTACAGCCACTAAACCAACCATAGTAATACCAAACCTGGTAATAGCATGGATACATAATGGTACAATAGAAACTGGTACTGTGACTACTACTGGAGGGAATATGACTACCACTGTTACTAATACATTGAGTTACAACACCAGTAGGCCTTCTGATTCTGGTACTTATAAATGTACTGCTAGTATTAATTCAGCTACAATCATGACTAGTAATGAAACAACTGTGACTATAAAATGTAAGTGGAATCTATTATTGCAACGTACCATTATCTCCTTTTTTCTTTTCACTATAACCCCACTTTATTTATAGCTCAGAGTCTACCTGTCCCTGTTACTAATGTAACAGCTACTCCAGGAACAACTACTGCTGCTATATCATTCATAATACCTAACATTGCCTATACACCTGAAACCTACAGTGTTAAGTATACTGGAGCAATCTTAGAAACAACAGAACAAACTTCAATCATAAGAATGAGCTCTGGTGACATCACTGCGATTAACCAAGAATTTATAATCATGTTGACTGGTCTTGAGGAAGATAACACTTATACATATACAGTTGATTCTACCAATTGTCTTGGTACTACTAGTACTGCAGAGATGATCTTCAGAACACTTCCAACATGTGAGTGAAAATTGATTGGTATCTCATTGTTATCCGTTTCAATTTTTAATTTTTTTATTCATTACAGTGCCAGTTGCTCCTCCAATGGATTGTGCTAATACAACATTCTTACCATATAATGTCACACTTACCTGGACTGAACCACCACTAGTAGATCAAAATGGAAAAGCAGTTGGTTATTATTTATTATGTACGGATACTAATGGTATATCAGTCAATGGATTGAGCCCAACACGATCTTCAACAAACACAATGTTCACTATTACTGATGTTATGCCTTTTACTGGTTACACTTGTTTTCTCGCGTTTATCAATGTAGTAGGAGAAGGACCCATTACCCAGTGTACTTTTGAAACAGCTCAAGATAGTAAGAATCAATAAAAATACCTTAATTTACATGTACATAATATGTTACGCTTACATTTATGTTATGCCTTTATTAGTACCAAATGACACTCCTCAGAATTTCACTTCAATACCTGATAAAACAGCAGTTACTTTTACATGGACTAAGCCAGCTACTCCTAATGGAGTAATCATTGAATATTCACTGAATGTCATCAATCAAGATGTGCCAAGAATGCATAACTATACATTACTTGCACCTGTCAATCAAACTACAGTCACACAATTAGTTGATGGTTTCAGTCCATATCAGAATTACACTGCTAGTGTTAGTGCTAGTACAATCATTGGAGCTGGACCAGTGGCTACTACTGGAGGAAGAACACTACCAGACAGTAAGTATATTATTATGATACATTTATTAAAATACAATACACAGTTCCTAGTTCACTTCATCTGGTAGTGTCTCCAGTTGTCATTAATAGTTTAACAGTAGCTTATACTGTACCAGTTCTTAATGAAACTACTATCAATATAACATGGAGCCCACCATCTCATTCTAATGGAGAAATCACTGGATTTATTGTTAGAATAGCTACTGATGCTATTACTAGTTCTGATGATGTTCCATTTGTACCTGGCAAAGCAGCTTGCTCATTTATATTTGGAGGATTAAGTTAGTATAATACTGATTTAATCTACATCATGTTCATATTTGTTACACTGCAGGGTCAAGGGTACCTTATTATGTATCAGTTGTTACAGTCAATCGAATTGGTGAGGGAAAGTCAGCAAATGCCATTGTCTTCACAAAAGCTGACAGTAAATTAAGACAAAAATATATATATTTTTTATTAAATGTTATTATATATGCAGGTAGTGTTACAGTATCACCATTAAATGTACAAACAATGAGAATAGGAAATACAATAGTGTTATCATGGGATCCAGTGACACTAGAAGAAGCTAAAGGATTCTTTGTATACAGTATCAGATTAACTCCTGATGATGGTAGCACTAGCAGTACATTAAGACAAACTAATACAAGAACTATATCAGTAGCTTATGATACCACATCAGTTAATATAACTGATACTGAACCACAGTTAGCTTATACTGTGAGTATTAGTGTATTGCTATTGAGCGATGTAGGACTAATTGAAGGACCAGCTGTGATTGTAGGTTAGTAAACATTTTTAAAATGACATTTTTACTTTTAATTGTTTATGCAGTATTTCCATCAAACATTACTGGTACTACTACCACTAGTAGTACTGATTCTACATTAAGTATTTCAGTGATATCAGCTACAGTTTCAGTCTTGATTATATTTGCTTTAGTGATGATCATTGTTAGTATCATTTGTGTAATAATTTATAAGAAAAAATGGAACAAGTATAATATAAGGTTAATTATGATATCATAATTATTAGTATGTATGTTTTAATGTGTATAATGATAGTAAAACTGATGACATTGATATAACACCTAATGCAGGATATGGTATGATCAAGAATCCAACCACAGGGTGAGTACATTACATAATATAATGCACAAGTGTTCCTTACATTTGTTAATATAGAAATGAAGATGGAGTCTATGAAAGAATGGGAGATGATCAGGTTTATGAACAATTAGATGAACCTAATCTGCTTGTTGCAAGAGAAAGTGCTGCTGACACTAGTAGTACAACATATGAAAATACTGCTACTAGTGTGGCTATTGCTACAGGTACCTGTACATGTACTGGTATATATCTTTGCTTAATATGTTTTTGTTGGTTAAAAGTATACTACTTTATATTAGATTCTAGCCTTCATGGTGAAGAAAACAATGAAAAGGTGTATGAGCTGACTGATACTGATTTATAATAATTCGTCATGCATTCATCACTCTTATTTTAGCAAGAAATTAATACATGCATTGTAGTGTGTATGTCAAGTAATAAACAGACTAAAGTATGTTGTGTATATTCTTAGTTTGCCTTTTGTAGTTAGCACACTATTTTTATCATTAATAATAAGGAGATTGAAATTTCACAGTATCATACATGTCAAGTTTTGTCTTAGTTAGTATCAAAATTATTTTGAATTAATTCAAAATAATTTTCGTAATAGTGCTTCAGGCTACTTAAAAATTTTGTTACATTATTGTAAGCCAGAAACTATTACTATATGCCACAATTGTATGCCTAGACAGTGCATGCCAAATGAGCTTTAATTTAAACCATTCCTCGTGATGAATATAAATATTTCCATATTTTTTCTCATGCATATACATGTACTTATGTTGTATAGAAAGTTTGAGTGGATTCCGATCAAGTTTGAATTTTTTTACAAATTTTTAGATTTGCTAAAAAATTGGACCAAAGTCCCTGTACTGTAGTACAGGGATTTTGGCCCATTTTCATCAAAAATAAAAAGGAGAGAATTTTACATTTTTATAATTTTTTTCTGATACATATACATGTACTTATGTTGTGTAGAAAGTTTGAGTGGATTCTGATCAAGTTTGGATTTTTTACAAATTTTTAGATTTGCTAAAAAATTTGGGCCAAAGCCCCTGTACTGTAGTACAGTAAAAAGGGAAAAAAGCCCTCAAAAAATTTATTATAGAAATAAAACATGTAGGTTAAGGAAAAGCAAAGCAAGGTTAAAAATAGGTAAGGTTAAGTTAGTGACACAAAAAAGGAAATGATAAGGAATAATAATAATAATAATAATTATTATTATTATTATTATTATAAAGCTAAAAAATGATTACAGGGATTTTGACCCATTTTCTTCAAAAATAAAAAAGAAAAGAATAAAAAAATTTTTTTGATGCATATACATGTACTTGATTTGCGTAAAAACTTTGAACAGATTCTAATTGAAATTAGATATTTTATGAATTTTAAAGTTGCTCAAAAATTATGAGTAATAGATCAGTAGCCATGATCAAGTGGAGGTGTATAATTACGTGCAGTTTCATCTCATAGCACCGAGTATTTATTGTAGTTTATGCATAAGCATCAATTGAGTTACAGAGTTGGACAAGGCTGCCCCAATGGCTACTGCCATGCATGCAAAAGCATTAAAGAATTGAAGCCCTTATATTGAGGAATTCTTTAGCACTTACTTTGCGGTATAGACATTGTTTTTAAGTTTACAAAAAACGATAATGTCACATGAGTCATTTATGAATATAATTAAATAATTATTAGTAAAAATAAATATTTCTTATACATTCATCACATTTATATCTTGTCATTGTCAATGGTACATGTTTTACATAAACTGTACATGTACACGTGAATAGTTTTTGATTTAAGACAAGACACTCCTACCTAACTATACTAACTGTCACAGGTATTTAACAAACCACACAGTTCCTCATTATTTTACTACTATGTTGATATTAGAAGCCTTTTATAAAGAATTGTGAACTGTGTAGATAAACTTACTCATAGATAACATAGTAATTGTAGTGTACATAGTAGTGTACATAGTAGTGTACATAGCGCATAAAGTACATAATTTACATGTACATGTAATAGTAATTGTGGTTTGACATACATGTATGTAACATTGTTCACATTCTCACTCTTTTCCTGTCCATCTGCTTTGTTCATTATTGTTTTGAGTTATACAAGAGTGCTAACTGTGTAACTATGGCTAATGAAGAATGCTTGTTTATGACAATAAGATTTATTGATTGGGCCTAAATGAAGATTGTCAACAAAGGGATAGCTTAGCTACAGACTTTAGCTACACCAAATTTGGTGCCTATACTATGCAACACTTTCTTAAAACAACAATTAGTATATAGAATGCCACAAAAAGAACAATTTACCTTTTATCATTGCAAGCTAGCTCAGCACAGACACATGTACATACATGTACACATACTCATACATGTACATGTATACACCAGCACCAACACACATACACTTCATTCATTGGCTAGTGTAGTATCATGAGACTCATTAGTGTCCTTCAATATTTTTGCATCATTCTAGTAGCAACAGTCAAAATGTTTTTCTTTACATTACTCAATGGTGACAGTGACCTTTTTAGTTATATTGTAATTTACTGTCTAACATGAGTCTTTTATAATTTTATTTGAACATACCCCATATTTGCTTTCTCCTGAGACAACTCATCTGTTATAATAACAATATCTCTATATAATATTAGTAACCACCCACACATAGGCTACTATTTTGCTTATTGGATAGTTTAGATGAACTTATAATGTCCTGGTTCTTTCTCTTGTCATTGGTACTTCATGTATCTGGTCAACCATTTTTTGGTTCACTACCTCCTCGTCCAACTACTGGTCAGTAGCCAGTACTAGTCTATGTGTATATACTATTAATGATATATTTAATAGGTGTAAGATTGTTTCTTGGTGAGGAGAATGTGACTACTGCTAATTTTTCAATGATAGCTGCTGGTCTGTTTCATGATAGAGATATAGATCAAGTTGATAATCATATTGGTACTGGTTCTTTTCCCGATGGTCAGAATGATGGTTTGTGGTGTCAGAGTTTTCTTAATCAGAATATGATAGGAACATGGTATTATCCTGATGGAACAACCGTACCACCTAATGGTTTGGCTGATGGCAATAATAATCCTTATCCTCTGTTTGCTAACAACACTGCTATTGGTCAAATTGGTTTGTTAAGAAATGGAGGAATAGCAAGTGTTCAAGGACTATACAGTTGTGTTATACCAAATGAAGAAGGAATTGATCAGACGCTGTATGTTGCTGCTTATGGTAATGATAATTTTCTTAAAACTGATGGTAAGCTTAAAATATTAGAATACTTTCATTCAGTTTTCTCATTGTACAGAACTTCCAATGATTGATGGTAGTGGTCCCTCCTTCCAGCTCTTCTCATCAGTTGATGCTGATCCTCCAGTGTTTAGTTTATCATTTAATGTCACTAATAGATCACCAACAATAGTCACTTGCTCTGTTGATAATGGAAACCAGTTTAATGCATCTGATAATGATCTGATACGTACTGTAACACCAGTTAATAATGATGTACAAGTACAAGTATCAGTAATATTTAGAATGAGAGTGTCTGGCCTGTATAAATGTTCTGTTACTACTAACAGAATTATAATTACACCTTTAGCATCTACTAATATGACAATAAGGAATGTTACTGGTAAGTATAGACACACCATAATTAAATGATATCTTTTTTCTAAAGTAACTGGATCTCCATCAAACTTGACCTACAATAGAAATAGTCTTCTCTCAGTTACACTAGGCTGGTCTCCCTCAGCAGTGATTAGTGCTACTCCTCAGTATCATGTCTTTGTTAATAACAGTAATGGTATTATTATGAATGACAACACTACAAATACTGAGCTGTCTCTCTCATTACCTCCTGATGATGAATATAATATTAGACTAGTAGCTACTGGTGAAGACTTACCTAGTGAAATGATCACTGTTATTCTTCCTCAAGGTATGATGTAGCTACTAATGCATTTTAATAATAAATCTTTTCAGTTGTCAGTATTGACGTACAAGGGCCAGTTATGATACCATTAGATCATTCTTCTTCCTTTTCATTAACCTGTACATTGACATTAGCTCCTGAAGTGAATGATGCTATGTTAAAAATGTATTGGGCAAGTCCTGATCTCATTCCATTCAATTCTACAACTGATGGAGGCATAGTTTTGAATACTTTAGAGCCTACAATGATATCAGTTAATGATAGTGTTGTATATGCACTTACTCTTAACTTCAGTTCATTGCAAGCATCACAAGTTGGAGAATATGTTTGTGGAGCTTCACTGAATGATGGTAATGATACTGTGAGTGTAATGTCAAATTATTCTGTATCTGTACAAGGTAAGAATTTATGATTAATTTTATAATATTTTATATCTTTGGTTAATACAATGTAGTACCTACTCCTATGGTCATAGCTAGTTTCAATACAACAGGATGTATTTTTGAGAGCAATGACATTCAGTTATTATGTACTGTCACTATTACTCCACTGGATGTTAATCATACTGTTGACATTAACTGGTTTGGACCTAATGGACTCATTACAATGAATGATACTAAGTATAGCATTAGTACTGGAGAGATCAATTCGATGACTACTGAAAGTAGCTTAACATTCACTGCATCTTTATCAGATAATGGAACTGATTACTATTGTACTGCTAGTGTTGGACCTGCTAATAATGTAAATGGATTTGAGCTGATAATACCATCAGATACTGCTATATCAACTAGCACTACTGTTATGGTGGAAAGTAAGTTATTCCAAAATAGTACAAAATTCAATTTTTTCTCTTTTAGTTGTACCATTACCAACAGCATTAATTGATGATAGTAGTATTCCAGTGACTGGAGGTTCATTCCAGTTAGTGTGTACTGGAACTGCACCAGCTAATGTATCAAGTATTGCTAGTGTTAGTGTTCAATGGCTTCTTAATGGTACCGTGTTTACTAATGATACACTGGAAGGAGTCACTGTTACTAATAGTGGGTCTATGGCCACATTATCATTCAGTTCTCTTAATGCTTCTACTCATGAAAGAGATGATTATACTTGTAAAGCTACTCTTAGTATTCCTGATGTACCAACAACTAAAACAGCAAGTGCTACTAATAACCTCTTGACATTAAGTAAGTATGCAATCATATCAATTAAACCATTTCTTATTTTTAGCTGATCCTCTTGTGTCTATATATCCAAGTCAGCCTGTGTTTGCTGGTCAAGTATATTCACTAAACTGTACTGTGTCTGTAAAAGTTGGAAGTCTCAATATAACATGGCTTGACAACAATGGAAATGATTTGGTAGAAGAAAGTGGAATTGGTCTTTATTTAGTTACTATTTCTGAGACTGTTCAAAGATATGACTTGATTTTTAATTCACTTGACTATTCAGATATTGGAGTATACACTTGTAAAGCTTGTGTTACTGTCGAAAGAGGTCAGGTTACCTTTAATAGAAATGGATCTGCTAATACAACTGTTGATATAATTAGTAAGTTAGATGTATGTGAATTTATTATTTTATTACTTGATTTCTGTATTTCTATAGTACCTGTACCACTAGTATCTATATCTCCTGACAATGAATCTCCTTTTATTCATGGAACTGTTAGAACTGTTAGCTGTTCTGTTGTTTTCACTCCTCCTTTACCTACTAGATCTAATCCTAATGTCTCATTTACTGTCTTCAAAGATAATAAACAAGTGCCACTTGTGAACAGTTCCAGAGTAATAGCAGTTCAGACTGGAACTACTGGTGCTCTTACCTTTCAACCACTCAATTTCTCTGATGCTGGCAACTATACATGTACTGCTACAGCTAGAGATAGTGCTAATAATCCATTAATATTACCAAGCAGTGCTTCTGATGAATATATTGCTACTGTACAAGGTAATGTAGTGTAGCATAAAATACAAAATGATCATTTTACTATTACTTTAGCCATTCCTGTTCCTAATATTACATTGACTACTACTACTGGTAGATCACTGGGAGAGAGTTTAACTCTTAATTGTACA
>NW_003546327.1:227604-229703 GCF_000090795.2 Amphimedon queenslandica | reverse complement strand
AAGTGATACTAACATGTATGTTGAAACAGATGAATATGCTTTACTTATCATTGTTTCTTATAGTACCAACTCCTTCAGTTATTGTTGAGTATAATGCTACTGGACATTTAGTAGATGGAGAACTAGCAGAAGGACAGTTTCTTGATATTATGTGCATAGCTGACATCAGTCAATATATTGATACTAGTGTTAGTGTTACTATGAGCTGGAGGAGAAAAAACACTGTACTGACCAATGGAAGTGATTTTACTATCAGTCCTCCAGTTATGACTAATAATCAGTACACTGGTGTGTTACGTATTAATAGTTTAAGAGATGAACTTGATAATGGTGCTAGTTACAAGTGTTCAGTTAGTGTGACTCCTAATACTCCTTTTATAATAGCAGGGAATGATAAAAGCAGTGCAGTTACATTAACTGTAGCAAGTAAGGGAAGTGGTTTATATTTTATCCCATTTTTAATTGTATTTGATAGGGTTTGATATTAATCATGTTGATATAAGTATCAATATTCCTTCTGCTCCTGTTGCTAGTAGTATATTTAATTTATCTTGTGTTATAGTTGTACCTCCTAATTTTGTTGAGAATCTCACTAGTGTCAGATGGACTTATGATTTAGAAGCATCTCAAGATGTGACTAGTATTAACAATGATGCTACACTAGTACCTGTTTTTAGAAATGGAAATATATTCACCAGTGTACTTACACTTGATCCAGTGAAGACAACTGATGCTAGACAGTATTACTGTCAAGCAACAATTTTAGTATTTGGTACTGTAGATCGTACTAACAAAGAATTAACTGTTCAAAGTTAGTTCTATTCATTATTTAATCATCTAAAGCAATATTTATCTTTCATAGTATCTCCTCCCAGTGTATCAATAGTTGCTGATCCTCCAACTGGTCCAATATATGAGAGTACAAGTTACTTACTAACCTGTACAGCTACAGTAAACACTACAATAGTGAATACACCAGTAACTGCTAGTGTAGTATGGACTGATCCTAGTGGTAATGTAATACCAACTAATGAATCAAGACATCAAGTGATACCTCCAACTGGTATTAGTCTTGTAAGCATGCTATTGTTTCAACCTATTGATACTGGTCTTAATAATGATGGAGGAACATATACCTGTCAAATGATCATCAATTCTGGTAACTCACTAATAGCATCAAGTCAAGCTAGTACAACTCATACTGTTACTGTTGAAAGTAGGTGGTAGCACATACTACAATGATTACAGTTCTTTGTGCCCTCTCTTGCTTTCTTTTCTACTTTCTCTTATTTTCCATCAGGTCTTCCTCCAATGACAGTAAATTTCTCATCAGTTGGTTCAGTTGAATTTGGTCAGAGTCTAACTATAACATGTACCATAACAACCGTTAAGAGATTAGTAGTAACACCAATGGTTACTGTCATTAAAATGAATGATACAGATATGGAAATCCTCTCTAACTTAAATAGACCATACAGTATCACAACAGATGATACTGGTTCAGTTACTAACTATACTCTAATACTGGATCCAGTGAGGTTTGAAGATGCTGGAATGTATACATGTATGGCTGAGTTTAATGTAACTGGTTTTAATAATACCAATGATCCTAACACTGCTACTTATGATTATCAAGAGGCTAGTGATAGTTTTCTCTTGACTGTTGTCTGTAAGTTAGTAAAGTAAATCACAGTTTAAAACAATAATTACATAACTACCAAAAACCATCTCAACAGTATACTGGGTGTATATTGGTGAGTGAATTAGTTTGATGAGTGTATTAAAATGCAATTAGCATAATTATAATTGTAATGGTTTTGAGTGCAATAAGAACCAAAACTGGGCCCCAATGACTTGCAATGCCTATAATACTACAAACTGAAACACTTCTTTTGATCTTTAGCTGATTTTATTGTATCTATAATTTCAAGTCAGCCTGTTTTTGCTGGTCAATTGTATTCATTAAACTGTTATGTGACTATAGAAGTTGAAATTCTCAATATAACATGGCTGGACAACAATGGAAATGATTTGGTAGAAGGAAGTGGAATTAGTCTTCATTCAGTTACTATTTCTGAGACTGTACAAAGATGTGACTT
>NW_003546327.1:223491-227594 GCF_000090795.2 Amphimedon queenslandica | reverse complement strand
TTTGTTACTATAGTACCTTTACCACAAGTGTCTATATCTCCTGATGATAATTCTCCTTTTATTCGTGGAACTGTTAGAACTGTTAGCTGTTCTGTTGTTTTTACTTCTCCTTTACCTACTAATCCTAATGTTTCATTTACTGTCTTCAAAGATGATATCCAATTGTCATTTGTGAACAGTTCCAGAGTAATAGCAGTTCAGACTGGAACTACTGGCGCTCTTACCTTTCAACCACTCAATTTCTCTGATGCTGGTAATTATACATGTACTGCTACAGCAAGAGATGATGCTAATAATCCATTAATAATACCAAGCAGTGCTTCTGATGAATATATTGCTACTGTACAAGGTAATGTACTGTACATGTAGTGTGAAATACAAATGATCATTTTACTATTATTTTAGCCATTCCTGTTCCTAATATCACATTCACTACTACTATTGGTAGATCACTGGGAGAGAGTTTAACTCATAATTGTACAGTTGATGTGCTAGATGACCTATACAATATTAATGTTACCAGCAGTATAGTAAGAAATGGAGAACTCATTACTAGTACTACTGGATCTGGTGATACTACAGCAATGATTAGAATTAATTCATTAAAGTCATCTGATGCTGGAGACTATCAATGTATTTTTAATATCACTCAACCTGATATAGACTATGAATTTAATGGAATAGAATCTGCCCAAGTGATATTAACAGGTATGTTGAAGCAGTTAAATTAATGTTTTAATTTTTGTTTTTTATAGTACCAACTCCTTCAGTTATTGTTGAACATAATGCTACTGGGCATTTAGTAGATGGAGAACTAGCAGAAGGACAGTTTCTTGATATTATGTGTATAGCTGACATCAGTCAATATATTGATACTAGTGTTAGTGTTACTATGAGTTGGAGGAGAAATAACACTGTACTGACCAATGGAAGTGATTTTACTATCAGTCCTCCAGTTATGACTAGTAATCAGTACACTGGTGTGTTACGTATTAATAGTTTAAGAGATGAGCTTGATAATGGTGCTAGTTATAATTGTTCAGTTAGTGTGACTCCTAATACTCCTTTTATAATAGCAGGGAATGATAATAGCAGTGCAGTTACATTAACTGTAGCAAGTAAGTGAATTAATTCATATTTTACCACATCTACATTGTATTTTGATAGGGTTTGATATCAATCATGTTGATATAAGTATCAATATTCCTTCTGTTCCTGTTGCTGGTGATTTATTCAATTTATCTTGTGTCATAGTTGTACCTCCTAATTTTGTGGAGAATCTTACTAGTGTCAGATGGACTTATGATTTAGAAGCATCTCAAGATGTGACTAGTGAAAACGATGATGCTACACTAGTACCTGTTGTTAGAAATGGAAATATATTCACCAGTGTACTTACACTTGATCCAGTGAAGACAACTGATGCTAGACAGTATTACTGTCAAGCAACAATTCTAGTATTTGGTACTGTAGATCGTACTAACAGAGATTTAACTGTTAAAAGTTAGCTATGATTTTTATTTGATTATTTAAAGCAATACTCGTCTTTTATAGTATCTCCTCCCAGTGTATCAATAGTTGCTAATCCTCCAACTGGTCCAATATATGAGAGTACAAGTTACTTACTAACTTGTACAGCTACAGTAAACACTACAATAGTGAATACACCAGTAACTGCTAGTGTAGTATGGACTGATCCTAGTGGTAATGTAATACCAACTAATGAATCAAGACGTCAAGTGATACCTCCAACTGGTAACAGTCTTGTAAGCATGCTATTGTTTCAACCTATTGATACTGGTCTTAATAATGATGGAGGAACATATACCAGTCAAATGATCGTCAATTCTGGTAACTCATTAATAGCATCAAGTCAACCTACTGATACTACCCTTCCTGTTATTGTTGAAAGTAAGATACAAAAATGTACTTCTCTTTTCTCTTATTCTCACTTCTTTTTTTGTTTACTTTTATCCTTTTTTATTGATCTACTTATTCTTTTTTTAGGTCTTCCTCCAATGACAGTAGATTTCTCATCAGTTGGTTCAGTTGAAGTTGGTCAGAGTCTAACTATAACATGTACCATAACAACAGTTGAGAGATTAGTAGTAACACCATTGATTAATTTCACCAAAATGAATGGGATAAATTTTGAAATGCTCTTTAACTTAAATAGACCATACAGTATCACAAGAGATGATACTGGTTCAGTTACTAACTATACTCTAATACTGGATCCAGTGAGGTTTGAAGATGCTGGAATGTATACATGTATGGCTGAGTTTAATGTAACTGGTTTTAATAATACCAATGATCCTAGCACTGCTACTTATGATTCTCAAGATGATAGTGATACCTTTAATTTAACTTTTGACTGTAAGTTACTGTAGTATTAAACAATAAAATTTGAGTTATCAAATAATTTATTTTTTATCTCTTTACAGTCCCTCCAGTGCTTGTTACTATATCAAAGGAACGTGATGATACATTATATGCAGGGACACCATTCTTCATTAAATGTGACATAATGTTAGATCCATTAGTTACTATACCAGTGACTGTCACTAATCAATGGACACATGATGGTACTAATGTTCCTATGGGTTCATCTGATGCTACTATTACTGAGGGTCTCAATATGATCAATACATTACATTATAATGCAACATTAATGTTCTATCCATTGGATAATGCTGATGATAGTGGAGTGTATACTTGTAATGTTAAAGTGACTGCTCCTAATAGTTACATGTATCTCAGGAATACATCAGCTAATGCTAATACTTCTATTGCAGTAAATGGTAAGTATTGCTAGTGTCACTTTTTTGCTTTGTTTTATTTCCTACCTTTTCTTCATTTTCTCCCTTTTGTTACAGCTGCTCCAGTGCCAGTAGTAGAGATAGTAACTATGGGTATTGCTGAACCTGGTGAAGAATACATGTTAAATTGTACAGTGACAGTTGTTGATAGACTCATAGTCTCACCAGTGATAACATGGACTAAGAGATCAGCTAACAATGTTATTAGTGTACCTCCAGTTCTTATGACTGTATCTAATGTAATGAGTTCTCTTTATTTGAGATTCTCTTCTCTCAATACTTCTGATGCTGGTCTGTATACTTGTGAAGCCTCCATTAATATTAGTCAAATATCCATGGTAGCAAGGAGTAATGAATCTTGGAATTTACAATTAAAAAGTAAGCAGTACTAAGCACACAATCTGTATAATTTTTCTTGATTTTACTTTACTGTACACGTATATTGCTATATAGTGTGTGTCACTATTTTATGCATATTCTGATTTTGTTGTCATTTCTAGAGTAGAATTGGGATCACAAGAGTAAGATTTAGTCATTTGGAATCCTTCTTGCACTTTTTTATTACTTTTTTGACGAATTAGTACAGAGTGATAGAATCCTACCCGATCTTTTTTTAAAATGTTTGTATAGCCCATGCTTCTTATCTAAAGTGGCTCTAAAATGACCCACTTTTTTATTGAATTTTTGAATACATATTGATGTCCTTATGCAGTGTAGAAATTTTGAGCTAATTTTGATATAAAAGTTTTGAGTTATGGCCATTTTAAAAATATTTTGTGGGAAATGTGTTGTGATTTTTACTATGAATTTAATGGAATGGAAACTTTAAAAGTGATACTTACATGTATGTTAATTGGAATAATTTATATCATGTTTTATTTTTTGTTTTAATAGTACCAACTCCTTCAGTTATTGTTGAGTATAATGCTACTGGACATTTAGTAGATGGAGAACTAGCAGAAGGACAGTTTCTTGATATCATGTGTATAGCTGACATCAGTCAGTATATTGATACTAGTGTTAGTGTTACTATGAGTTGGAGGAGAAATAACACTGTACTGACCAATGGAAGTGATTTTACTATCAGTCCTCCAGTTATGACTAATAATCAGTACACTGGTGTGTTACGTATTAATAGTTTAAGAGATGAAGTTGATAATGGTGCTAGTTATAATTGTTCAGTTAGTGTGACTCCTAATATTCCTTTTATAATAGCAGGGAATGATAATAGCAGTGCAGTTACATTAACTGTAGCAAGTAAGTGAAGTGATTGATATTAATAAC
>NW_003546327.1:219569-223016 GCF_000090795.2 Amphimedon queenslandica | reverse complement strand
TTATTTTTTGATTATTTAAAGCAATATTCTCTCTACAGTACCTCCTCCCAGTGTATCAATAGTTGCTGATTCTCCAACTGGTCCAATATATGAGAGTACAAGTTACCTACTAACCTGTACAGCTACAGTAAACACTACAATAGTGGATACACTAGTAACTGCTAGTGTAGTATGGACTGATCCTGGCGGTAATGTAATACCAACTAATGAATCAAGACGTCAAGTGATACCTCCAACTGGTAACAGTCTTGTAAGCATGCTATTGTTTCAACCTATTGATACTGGTTTTAATAATGATGGAGGAACATATACCAGTCAAATGATCATCAATTCTGGTAACTCATTAATAGCATCAAATCAAGCCAGTACTACTCATGATGTTATTGTTCAAAGTAGGTTATAGCATTATATAAAAATAATTAAATATCCCTCTTTGGTCCCCAACTCTCCTCTCTTCTTTACTCTTATTCTTCATCAGGTCTTCCTCCAATGACAGTAAATTTCTCATTAGTTGGTTTAGTTGAAGTTGGTCAGAGTCTAACTATAACATGTACCATAAAAACAGTTGAGAGATTAGTAGTAACACCATTGATTACTTTCATTAAAATAAATGAGACAGATTTTGAGTTCCTCTCTAACTTAAGCTATACAACAGATGATAATGCTTCAGTTACTAACTATACTCTAATACTGGATCCAGTGAGGTTTGAAGATGCTGGAATGTATACATGTATGGCTGAGTTTAATGTAACGTGGTTTTAATAATACCAATGATCCTAGCACTGCTACTTATGATTATCAAGAGAATAGTGATAGTTTTATTTTGACCTTTGACAGTAAGTCAACTATTATGCTATGCTCTACTTAAGTGTGTAAACTGTATGCATTTATTAATAAGCTTATTATAGAAAACTAATTGATATTTTGATTTCAAATTTACACTAAATTTTATAGTTCCGCCAGTGATTGTTACTGTATCAAAGGAACGTGATGATACATTATATGCAGGGACACCATTCTTCATTAAATGTGACATAATGTTAGATCCATTAGTTACTATACCAGTGACTGTCACTAATCAATGGATACGTGATGGTACTAATGTTCCTATGGGCTCATCTGATGCTACTATTACTGAGGGTCTCAATATGATCAATTCATTACATTATAATGCAACATTAATGTTCTATCCATTGGATAATGCTGATGATAGTGGAATGTATACTTGTAATGTTGAAGTGATTGCTACATATAATTACTTATATTTTAGGAATACATTAGCTAGTGCTAATATTTCCATTACAGTTCTTGGTAAGTAATGCTAATGTCACCATCTTTCTTCTCTTCCACTTTTTAATTTTTCCCCTCTCATTACAGCTACTCCAGTGCCAGAAGTAGAGATAGTAACTATGGGTATTGCTGAACCTGGTGAAGAATACATGTTAAATTGTACAGTGACAGTTGTTGATAGACTCATAGTCTCACCAGTGATAACATGGACTAAGAGATCAGCTAACAATGTTATTAGTGTACCTCCAGTTCTTATGACTGTATCTAATGTAATGAGTTCTCTTTATTTGAACTTCTCTTTTCTCAATACTTCTGATGCTGGTCTGTATACTTGTGAAGCCTCCATTAATGTTAGTCAGATATTCATGGTAGCAAGAAGTAATGAATCTTGGAATTTACCATTAAAAAGTAAGATCACATCTCTCACTTAAAGTTTTACTACTGATGTTTTTTATGTATCATTTTAGTTCCAGTTTCATCTGTTTACTTAAGCCAATCAAGAGGCTCTTACTTATTAGCCGGTAGCAATCTGATACTAACATGTGATATCAGTGTTGATCCTAATATTGATACACCATTCACTGTTAATGTAGCCTGGAACATGACTGATCAGCTAATTATAAATAGCAGTGATATAGCAAACAATGGTCATCCAGATTCATTGATGCTTGTTGATACAGATCGTGTTGATATCAGCTCTGTGATGAGATCAGGTTTCAATGAGTATAGATCAACACTTAATTTCACTACATTGAGCAGTATTGAGGATTCAGGAACATATACATGTATTGTTACTATAGTACCAGCTTCAGCTTATGAATATGTAATGACTTCTGATACTAATTACACAAACATTCACTTCACTGTTACTGGTAAGCTTTAATTATTGGAGACCTAATTTGATATTTTAATGCTATCACTAACATTTTCACTCTATTTATTTTATAGATCCAATTATTGGAAGTTTTTCTGCTTCCCCTGACTCATTTCTTAGTCTGGAGACATCATGTCCTGATTCAGACCCATATGATAACTTCACTCTTACCTGTACAGCCACTAAACCAACCATAGTAATACCAAACCTGGTAATAGCATGGACACATAATGGTACAATGGAAACTGGTACTGTGACTACTACTGGAGGAAATATGACTACCACTGTTACTAATACATTGAGTTTTAATGCCAGTAGGCCTTCTGATTCTGGTACTTATAGATGTACTGCTAATATTCCTATACTTGATTCTACTGATATTATCACTACTGGTGAGGAAAGTATTGTGGCTATAAAATGTAAGTATAGATGTAAATGTAAGTATTCCTCTCACCTCAATTCCTTATTTAATTTATAGCTCAGAGCCTACCAGTTCCTGCTACTAATGTAACAGCTACTCCAGGAACAACTACTGCTGCTATATCATTCATAATACCTAACATTGCCTATACACCTGAAACCTACAGTGTTAAGTATACTGGAGCAATCTTACAAACAGCACAAGCAACTTCTATCATAAGAATGAGCTCCAGTAACATTAGTGCAATTAACCAAGAATTTACAATCATGTTGGCTGGCCTTGAGGAAGATAACACTTATACATATACAGTTGATTCTACCAATTGTCTTGGTACTACTAGTACTGTAGAGATTAGCTTTAGAACACTTCCAGCAAGTAAGTAAAATACTTATTTTATTAATTTTCTCTAAATTACAGTGCCAGTTGCTTCTCCAATGAATTGTACTAATATAACATTCTTACCATATAATGTCACACTTATCTGGACTGCACCAGCACTAATGAATCAAAATGGAGCACCAGTTGGTTATAATTTAACATGTATGAATATTAATGGTGTATCAGTCGGTGGATTGCACCCAACACGATCTTCAACGAACACAATGTTCACTATTACTGATGTTATGCCTTTTACTGGTTACACTTGTGAGCTGTCATTTATTAATGTAGTAGGAGAAGGACCCAGCTCTACCCAGTGTACTTTTGAAACAGCTCAAAGTGGTAAGTACAATATTTTGTAAAGTACTTTATGAGTTATTTGTTGTAGTGCCATATGACTCTCCCCAAAATTTTACTTCCATTCCGGATCAAACTTCTGTCTTATTTTCATGGATGGAACCAACCAGTACTAATGGAGTTATTA
>NW_003546327.1:217186-219143 GCF_000090795.2 Amphimedon queenslandica | reverse complement strand
GGTGAAGGAAACTCGGCAACTGCTATTGTCTTCACTAAAGCTGACAGTAAAATATTTTAAATTAATGGACGACATGAATGTCATTTTATTTGCAGGAAGTGTTACAGTATCACCATCAAGTGTACAAGCAATGAGAATAGGAGATACAATAGTGTTATCATGGGATCCAGTGACACTAGAAGAAGCTAAAGGATTCTTTGTATACAGTATCAGATTAACTCCTGATGATGGTAGCACTAGCAGTACATTAAGACAAACTAATACAAGAACTATATCAGTAGCTTATGATACCACATCAGTTAATATAACTGATACTGAACGACAGTTAGCTTATACTGTGAGTATTAGTGTATTGCTATTGAGTGATGTAGGACTAATTGAAGGACCAGCAATTCACACTTCCCTAACAAGTTAGTTCTAAAGCTACATGTATTATATCCACACTCTATTTTTACTAGTGCCACCTACAAATATCAGTAGTGCTGATGATAGTAGTGTTTCTTTGGCAGCAGTAATAGTGCCAACTTCATTAATAATGATTTTCTTTTTGGCAGTGTTATTCGTGTGCATTGTTATTGTAGTATGGTATAGAAAAAAATCCAAAAAGCTTGACATAAGGTAAGAAAATTTAATACTTACAATTTATGTATCTATGTCATTATAGTAAAGCCAATGAACTCAGTGTAGCACCTAATGCAGGATATGGTTTAGTAGCAATTGCTAATACTTCTGCAACACAGTAAGAATTATCTACTTAACTAAAAGTTTGTATTTGATATTTTGATAGAAATAATGAAGGAATGTATGAGAGGATTGATGAATATTTATATGAACCAATAGATGATAGATTAGTGCAGCAAAAAGAAGAGGATGCTCCAATTGTAGGAGATAGTGTTGACAACATACCAATAGCTAACTGTCCTGTATTTGCTACCAGTCCTATTACTGCTCCAAGTAAATTTATTTTTGATGTTCATACTCACATAATGTGTTGTTATTATTATCTTTCACTGATTAGCTTTTAGTCCCAATCAAGGTGAGACAAATGAGGAGCAAGATGTTGATGAGTACGAAAATATGTCTTAAAGTGCTTTAATTGATTTCTAAATTTGGACCAAGTGTGATTTAAATAATAATTAATAGTGTTGATGCAGTTTTAAAATTATTTTTTTAAAGTTTATACTATTGCTCACTCACTAATCCCCTTTTATGATAACTCTTGAGTATCAATAGTTCTCATAATGCATGCACAAATTAACATTGGCTAGTATAGCATCATGAAACTCATTAGTGTCCTTTGATTATTATATAGGCGGTAGCCTATATGTAGGATTGAGGTTGATTTTTCAAGATGGCGGCCGTTTTTATGATTTTCAAACACTTATAACTCTTTTATCTTACGTTGTACAGCCTTATAAATGGCTTAGATCAGCTCTCCTTCATTGAGCGATTCTCCTGGTACCTTTAGAGTGGACTGTAATGTAGTGG
The DNA here is from genome assembly GCF_000090795.2 of Amphimedon queenslandica. Classification (NCBI taxonomy): domain Eukaryota; kingdom Metazoa; phylum Porifera; class Demospongiae; order Haplosclerida; family Niphatidae; genus Amphimedon; species Amphimedon queenslandica. The sequence goes on along the minus strand of NW_003546327.1, from coordinate 217,655 downwards.
GAGCATTTCTGGAGAATAGGCCCAAATTCAAATTTCTGCAAAATTCTTCAGACTTTTTCTCTAAGGCGGCTGCAGGGGCAGGCATTGAGGGCAATGCCCTACTAGAATTTCTTACCGGAAAATGACATCATCATAATTAGCAATTAATTAATAGTTATTTAGTAATTATGACATGGTTAATTCATCATTATAGCTAATTTTAATGACAAAAACTACATTATTTTGCTGAACAAAGTGATAATTAGTAGAGAATAAGCTGCTGACTGCATGGTCTATTCACAGTAAGCTTCATAGGTCCATATCTATGGCCACTCAGGAAGACATAATCCACAGTAACCTGCAGCTAGAATAACTGACTCTTTCATATAGCAGCTTCATTATTAATCATCATAGTCAGCTAGGACTCATTGAACAGCTAAATCACCTAGCTACTGATACTCGGTATTGAAAGAGGTCTTTTAGGTACTGA
>NW_003546327.1:213453-216295 GCF_000090795.2 Amphimedon queenslandica | reverse complement strand
TCTTGTTTCTTACTTTTTTACAATTTAATCCTACTACTTTTCCATTTTTAATGTTTTTTATTTACTTGTTGTTAAAATCATTCCGTGATAGTAGCAGCAGCACAAAATTTATGCTGATTAACACCGTAATAAATTATGCATTATAGATCTACACACCGTAAATGTTCAAATAAAAGCCCGGGCTTTTATTTCTTTCCAGGACAAAAAAATCGTAAAATAAAAAATAATGCTGGGATTTGAACCCGGACCTTTAAATTCAATACCCTCAACTTAACCTGAACAAGTTAGGCCATTTGGGACACTCCAATAATTGTTGGACTTATATTGACTAAAATATGCGTAGATCTACATGTATCTATACTTGGAGATTCTTAGTACCAGGCGTTTATTCAAGCCCAGCCTTTATTTGAACATTTACGGTACATACACTAGAACTCATGAGAACTGTCTGCATTCTCTCTATTTCTCTTTATGGCTGACATTGATGATTCTGTGACCGAGGAGGACAGGTACATTAATGTGCCTCCTCCCAATGTTGAGGAGGAACAGCAAGCATGCAATTTAGCATCACATGTGTATGTACATGTATGTTAAATATCTGTAAGTGCTGTTTTTAGCTTTGAGTCTAGTTGTTTTATTTAATATATTTGCCAAATTACTTATTACATGTATAATAGTCTGTTAATTATTTCTTCTCCCTTCCATCACATCTCTCTCCTTCTCTCCCTCTCTCTTTAGGTCGTGTTTGTTGGTTTCTTGATTGGTGGTCTATTCTGGAGAATTATTGCTGACATCATTGGACATAAAAGGGTAAGTCACATGATACTCACATGACATCCCAAAATAACAATTATGACATACACACACATACTTAGGTTCTATTTATAGTAGTATTATTCTTATGTACTGTAGGTGCTATTAATAGTAACAGTTCTCATTATTTTTGTTTGGTCTTGCAAGTGCAGCTGCTCCTAATTATGGCAGTTTGTTGTTGTTTCGTTGTCTGGCAGGCTTTGGTATCGGAGGAACAGCTCAGACGTAAGGAAGAGAAAAAGAAAAGGGGAGATTTTGAAAAAAAGAGAAAGGAAAAATAACTAATATACATTTACATCAATGTACATACATTTAGTATACACATCAGTATTATATGTGTACATATATAGTATACTGTAGAAACAAATTATAGTATACAATAGTACTACTTATACATTACTATAGTAGATGCATGTACACTATGTTTCACATTCAATATGTATTTATACATGTACATGTAGAGTTACGCACTACACTGAGTTCTTGCCTAAGAAACTCCGTGGGGCCTGTCTGGTACTGATAGAGGTCTGGCGGGCTATAGGGAGCTGTTTGGCAGCATTGCTAGCACTGGGGGTCATTCCTAATGGTAAGATACACTGTACATGTGACTGTCATGTGATCATCATGTGATTTATATACATGTAGTTCCTGATCCTATCGATGTCTCCAATGGGGATTTTGAGAACATTAACTGGAGGATCTACATAGCACTCTGTGCTTTACCATAGTAAAGTGAAGTTTTTTACCATACTGTGTTTTTCATAGTAAGTGGAGAACTGACTCCTCTCTCTCTCTCTCTCTCTCTCTTCATTATTTTCTTTACTGTACATTATAAATTGTAGTTTGTTCCTGAGTCAGCAAGATTCCATATTTCAAAAGGACACAATCAAAAAGGACAAAGAGTCATAGAAAGCATTGCCAGAATTAACTTGAAACCTCCACCAAAGGTAGACGAGAAAAAGAAAAGGATTTATTATTAATTAATTAATTTATTTATTTCTACTCTTTTAGGGCCGGCTTGTTTCTCAAGATGAAAAAGAGATGATAGAAGAAGAGAAGAAGGCAGCAGCTGATCCTGAACACACTAACAATGAGCCAATACTAGGAGCAGGTATGATATGAGCATTCTACATGTACATTTTAGGCCCTGTTTAGACTAATACATGAAAACCTGTAAAGCAAAATGAAAAGGGATACCAAAGTGGATGCTTCTTATGAGAATGCAGCTGCTGGATTAGTATAAACATCCTAAAGGAATAATAGGAAAAAAATCCTGATTCAAGTGAAGTGGAATAATGTTAATGGGCCTTAATGTACTTTCAGTTAGACCATATGCTACATAAAATGGCTGTAACTTGAAAAATTTTAGTCGGAATCAGTGCAAACTTTCTACACAGCATAAGGACATCAATATGTATCAGAAAATGTAATAAAAATTGGAGGTGATTTTGGAGCCATTTTTTGGAAAAAACCATGGGCTATAGCCTTGGGTATTTTCAAAATTTTGACATTTTCTTAAAATAGCCGTAACTTGAAAAATTCAAGTTGGAATCAGCTCAAACTTTCTACACAGCATAAGGACATCAATATGTATCAGAAAATGTAATAAAAATTGGAGGTGATTTTGGAGCCATTTTTTGGAAAAAACCATGGGCTATAATAGCCTTGGGTATTTTCAAAATTTTGACATTTTCTTAAAATAGCCGTAACTTGAAAAATTCAAGTCGGAATCAGCTCAAACTTTCTACACAGCATAAGGACATCAATATGTATCAGAAAATGTAATAAAAATTGGAGGTGATTTTGGAGCCATTTTTTGGAAAAAACCATGGGCTATAGCCTTGGGTATTTTCAAAATTTTGACATTTTCTTAAAATAGCCGTAACTTGAAAAATTGAAGTCGGAATCACCTCAAACTTTCTACACAGCATAAGGACATCAATATGTATCAGAAAATGTAATAAAAATTGGAGGTGATTTCAGAGCCGTTTTTGGAAAAAACCATGGGTATTTTTTCAGAATTTTGGTG
>NW_003546327.1:211260-212865 GCF_000090795.2 Amphimedon queenslandica | reverse complement strand
TAGTCATGAAGCTGAGCCACTAGAACAGAAAGCTAAAGGAGCTCTTGAGAGACAAAAGAGTACTCATGAAGCTGAGGCTGAGAAATCTCGCAAGGATCTACTTGAACTTCAAGCTAACAGGTAGAGTGGTAAAATAATGCTATCCTTATCAAGAGTAGCTTTACTATTAATCTACTTTTGCTTTTATTTATTTATTTATTTATTTATTTATTGTTAATTTTTGTTTTTCAGTGCTGCTGTTGAATCCACCGGACAGGCTAAGGCAGAGGCTCAGTCTCGGGCTGAGGCAGCCAAATTGAAGGAGAAGCAGCTGTAGAACAAGCCAGGTATAAAGCACAAGCATCTAGAATTGAAGCCGTGAGTATACTAAAGATTACTAGAATATACTAGAGTATACTAATCCTAGGAATCAGAACTTGAGAGGCTGACGAGGGCAAGAGAGGCCGAGTTAAAGTACATCAAGGAACAGAACGAGTTGGAGATTGAGAAATCTCGTGAGCTCTCAGACATAGAGACTGTTAAATTTAAGAGTATGGTGGACTCCATTGGAGCTGACACTATAGCAGCAATTCTTACTGCTGGACCAGAGATGCAGGTAAAAGGGAGTGGTAGAGATTGTAGTGTTAATGTTTAAACTATTTATTTTAATTTAAGGAGAGAAAAAGGGAAGGGGAGATTGTCATTACTGTGTAGTTGGAGAGGTCATAATTTTGGCAAATTACTAAATATTTTTTATTGATCTTTTAATTTGTGGCCTTGAGTATGAGATAAACTGGCAAATTCACCCAACACATCATTGCCTTGAATGGCTGAAACTACAGCTAGACCATATACATGTATGTTAAGCACGTAATTGGTTCAAATTTTTGGCAAATGGCTATCAAAATGCAAATTTTACCAAAATTCCCCCTCCAAAGTTACTGTATTATTATTGTTTCAACTACCGAATATTTAATATAATTTTTGGACTCGCCACGCTTGCGTAGGCGGGTACTAAGCAGTTGGGTTGTCATTCTGTCTGTCATTCTGTCACGAAAATTCCTGTTAATTCCTAGTCAATATCTTTTTTACTGAGCTCTCCTGAGTTATAATTCTTTTTAAGCTTTCAGAAAAAGATAATTTATTTAGCTCCGTTGTGTTTTCATAGCAATCCGTGGTAGTAAAAGCTGAATATTTCAAGAATAGACCACTTTTCCTAGCCAAATCTTCGTGTTTCACTCTATTTGGTCAAGATTAGCATTGATAGGTAGAGAAAAGTACATAGATTAAAAAATATGTGGGAATTTTCTAATCTCTTTTTTGTTTGCGAGTTACAGTTGCTCAAAGTTTGTGATTTAGCCTCTTCGAAAAATTTTCAGGCAGCACTGGGGAAAGCAGGAGCAACCAAACTATCTCAGTCTCTTTTAAATATCTAGGCAATTTTTTGTGCTTACTCTTTCTTTGAATAGAGCTTCAGATGCTAAAATAAATTTCAGCTTTTCTTCTTTCTCCTACCCACGTGCCATGTTTGCACTGCTAAGTGCTGACCACACCTAAAATTTATTTTATGGATCAGTGCAGTAATTGCATTGTTGCACTTTGCACTTTGTCAAAATCTATATCCTT
>NW_003546327.1:196540-211122 GCF_000090795.2 Amphimedon queenslandica | reverse complement strand
TATCAAGTTGCTTGTATATATAATATCATGATGGGGGCAGTACAAGTAACACATTATCCCTCAGGTGAATCTCAGCAGGCGAGTCCACGCACCATGGTGCTTCATTATGCATGTAAGTAATTTTATTTCATCTCCTAGGTGAAAATCTACAAGCCCTTGGTGTGAAATCCACACTGATTACTAATGGCAGTAATCCTATCAACCTTTTCAATATGGCTCACGGTTTAGTTGAGGCCATCCAGAGCACCCCTAGCAACATTGAGGAGGTGACAGAAGATTGATAAGAAACTAAAGAAAGACTTTATTATTATAACTTTTTATTGTTATTATTATTATTAGTTTGCTCTCCTTATATTGAACTATTATTATTGCAATTTTGTAGGCAATTGTTTTAGCCCATTTTGTAGTGAAAAAGAGATTTGTTATTATAAGCTATAATGCCCACGTAGCTAGAGACACGTTTTCATATTCATTCATTGTGATGTGACTACACCTGCTAATAATTCCATGTGATGATGTGACTATGACTGCGCATGCGCAATGCTCAAACACGTGAAACCTCGTGGGTTAAAGCAAAACTAAGTACAATGGATGCTGCTGCTGACTCTTGCTCGAAAAGAAGGAAAATCTTTAACTATGATTCTGATGTTGATCCTGAGGACTCAGAGCCTTTTATCAATTCATCTGTGGTGGATCATCATCAGGAATATGCAAACCCATTTGATTCCCTGCCAAATGAGGTAATACAAGAGATATGCATGATGCTGCCACTCAGAGATAAGATGTCCCTTTGATTAGTCAATCGAAGACTTTACAGCATATGTTCAGATCCTTATTTGTGGAGAAACGTTTTTATTGATTATGCCTATCATCAGACAGTTGCTCCATTCATCAAATCAGCTTTACGAACATGTCACCCACATGTACAGTCGCTCAGTTTAAAGGGAGAACTACCGTTCAGTAAATATCAACGAATGATTGTTCAATGTAAGAATATTCATACTTTGAATCTTTATGGGTTTGATATTTCTCTTAATGCTCTGAAGGAGATTTTTTCAGATTTACCTCGTCTACAGTGCTTAAGCGTGACTTATATTAACACTAGGCTATCTAATGTTGTGGAATATTTTCCAATTTTTTCAAAGCTAAAAAAACTTGTCATGGTTTGCAGTTTTTCTTACAACCCCAAGAAACTGTTTGAGAGATGGCTGTTGAACAATTGTTTGCCACAAATATTTATCATGATTTCAACCGATGACAAAATATATTGGTGCTGGAATACACACCCTCTTCCTATTCCTAATATCACTCATTCAGCTTATTTTGCAGTTTATACAAAGCTTCGCCGACCTCTGAACTTTGATTTTTATGATGTACCCGAGCACTCGTTAGAAATTGGCCCCAATAATTCCGAATCTGTTGCTGTGACTGCTAATGGGAAGCTAATGATTACAATGAGAAATATGATCACACCAATGAATGGTGATATCAGTGAACGATATGCTGTTTTTAAAGATGAAGCTGTCACCCCTGGTCTGCCAGTTTATACCAGTCAATATGGAGTTAACATTACCATACTTAGATTTTCTTCTGTAACCGTATCACTTGAGTCCTTTCGTATGATTGTCAAGGAGACCCCTAATGTATTGGAGGTCAGTTTGAAGGAAAGTATCGTATCGGATTGTCTTGACGCTTACATGGTTCCATTATCTGTACACTGCCTCAAACTAAGAGGATTAGATGTGTCTTGTTTTTCTACTGATTTCAGAGGTAGTATCAAGTTTGATGTGGAGCACTTTTGGAATCTTTTGTCAAGAATGAAATATTTGGAATATCTGTCTGTCAACTGTTGCTCTCTCTCACCACTCATCTCCAACTCACAGCGTGGTAGACGTCCATCAGGAGTTCTAACTGATAGAGAATTGGCAGTAATGGAAAGTGTTATCAATCATATTAAGAGAATGACCAGACTCAAAGGTTTTACAGTCACCCAATCATCTGACACTACTATAACTGAAAAGTTCGATTACTTTATTAATCATCATTTACTTTCGATTATTTCAAATCTGGAGTCTCTTTTATATCTGGAAATTGATATTTCATATAGACGGAATTCTAAATTAAAGTCATACATTATTGAAGGGCTTGAAAGCATACTTCAGAAATGCCACAGACTTGCAGTTTTTTATATTTATTGTTCACCACTTGATCTTAAAAAAACTATCAAACTACCAGTAGATCCAGCACTGTATGGTAATCTCACTCATCTCTGCCTTGGTTGTTCATTCACACCAATGACTTCAGCAATTGGTAATGCTTTAGCTATCAGTAGCAAGAAATATCAACTAAAGCATTTATTCTTGGCTTGCGACACTACAGAAGATGTTTTGAAAGAAATGAAAGAGGGTAATTTTATTCAATTTTACGAATTTACAGAGAGGTCTATAAATAGACATGATAAGAATAGAAGTTCAGTGCAGCAGCCTTATTTTAAAATTGCAGAGGTAGACTTAAATATAGCAGACTTGGTATATTTACATCATTAAGAATTGTACCGTTAGCTACTAATTAATTTTGTATTTGTTTTTTGTGATTTATAGTATTGTTTTTGTTTTATTTTATTATTATTATTATTATTACTATTTTTCTTTAATTTCTTTATTAAAATTAATTGTTGTCTTGAGAATGTCAAGGTTATTGTTTATCACAAATATTACCGGTATTGTCATTGCAACTAATGACAAAAATATTGGTTCAGGAATAGGCAACCTCTTCCTTTTATCACTCATTCAGCTTAATTTTTGTGTTTGTTTTTTGAAACTTATTTATTTATAGTTGTTTTGTATAGTCTAATAGTTAAATAGTTAACAAACTGACTATAATGTTAATAGTTAGTTAATACTTAATAGTTAATAGTTAACTAGTCTAATAAGACTCAATAGAGTATTAAGAGTAAATTTAATGTTAAAAATGTCAGTTGAGGAGATCTTCTGTTGACAATGTATCCGAGTTAATACGAATCAGGTCATTCGGGTGGTTGGAATGAAAATGCGTTTAAAGTCAGTTTTAATTATTTTTTTGATCATTTAAGCAATATTCTCTCTACAGTACCTCCTCCCAGTGTATCAATACTAGTTGCTGATCCTCCAACTGGTCCAATATATGAGAGTACGAGTTACTTACTAACCTGTACAGCTACAGTAAACACTACAATAGTGGATACACCAGTAACTGCTAGTGTAGTATGGACTGATCCTAGTGGTAATGTAATACCAACTAATGAAGCAAGACGTCAAGTGATACCTCCAACTGGTAACAGTCTTGTAAGCATGCTATTGTTTCAACCTATTGATACTGGCCTTAATAATGATGGAGGAACATATACCTGTCAAATGATTGTCAATTCTGGTAACTCATTAATAGTATCAAATCAAGCCAGTACTACTCATGATGTTATTGTTCAAAGTAGGTTATAGATCTAGCATTATATAAAAATTATTATTATTCCTCCTTGGTCCCCCACTCTCCTCTCGTCTTTACTCTTATCCTTCCATCAGGTCTTCCTCCAGTGACAGTAAATTTCTCATCAGTTGGTTCAGTTGAAGTTGGTCAGAGTCTAACTATAACATGTACCATAACAACAGTTGAGAGATTAGTAGTAACACCAATGATTACTTTCATCAAAATGAATGAGACAGATTTTGAGTTCCTCTCTAACTTAAGCTATACAACAGATGATACTGGTTCAATTACTAACTATACTCTAATACTGGATCCAGTGAGGTTTGAAGATGCTGGAATGTATATATACATGTATGGCTGAGTTTAATGTAACTGGTTTTAATAATACCAATGATCCTAGCACTGCTACTTATGATTATCAAGAGGATAGTGACAATTTTATTTTGACCTTTGACAGTAAGTCAACTATTATGCTATGCTCTACTTAAGTGTGTAAACTGTATGCATTTATTCATAAGCTTATTATAGAAAACTAATTGATATTTTGATTTTAAATTTACACTAAATTTTATAGTTCTGCCAGTGATTGTTGCTATATCAAAGGAATGTGATGATACATTATATCCCTATCATGTACTCTTGTGTACATGTAATAGTAATTGTGGTGTAACATATTGTACCATTGTTCACTTTATCACTCTTTCCCTGTCACTTTGCTTTGTTTATCATTCCCCTTTGAGTTATACAAGAGTGCTAACTATCTAATTATGGGCTAATCAAAAATGCTTATTTACAGCAATAAGATTTGTTGATATAGCCATTGGGCTAGCCACTACCAGAGGAATAGACACCAAATTTGATGCCTATATTATGCAACACCTTATTAGGACAACTACTATTACAGTACCAGTTGGTCTTTCATCATTAATTATAAGCAAGCTAGCTGAGCACTGGGACACACATACATGTATATGTACATGTAAAACCACCACTTACACTTCATTAATTGGCTAGTACATCATTCCATCATATAGCAACAGCACATGTCTGATGCTGATTAGCACTGTAATAATTATGCATACATACACTGGCACTAAAAGAAGTACACATACCACTGCACTGATTGACCCACACAGATTCACACAACTATAAATACTGTGTACACACATGTAGTTCTACTAATGGTTTATCACAACTAAATTATGTAATTTGATCACTTAACTAGGGCTTGCATTGGAGCATTTTTTTGCCAATTTGCCGATTTTTGACTTTCCTCTTAGACAAGGTCTAGAGCCATGCTAGTGGTACCAATGGAGTCCTCTGGTCAAGATAAGGTCCTCTATAAAGTCTGGTAAGCATAGGAGCTCATTTTCCTGGTATAACAAGACTACAAAAGTCGTGGCAGTCATTTTGTTTGGGGGGGTGAATCCTACTTAGTAACGCTACCGCGTTACTAATATTACAGGGATTTTTAACCAATTTTTGAGAAACTTTAAAAATTGGTAAAAAAATTAGTTTTGACCGGAATCAACTCAAACTTTCTACACAGCATAAGTACATGTATATGCATCAGAAAATGTAATAAAAATTAAGAATTTTCACCTTTTCATTTTTGATGAAATTTGGCCCGAGACCATGTACTATAGTACAGGGATTTTGAGCCAATTTTTGAGAAACTTAAAAAATTCGTAAAAAAATTAATTTTGACTAGAATCAGCTCAAACTTTCTACACTGCATAAGTACATGTATATGCATCAGAAAATGTAATAAAAATGAAGAATTTTCACCTTTTCATTTTTGGGGAAATTTGGCCCGAGACCATGTACTATAGTACAGGGATTTTGAGCCAATTTTCGAGAAACTTTAGAAATTTGTAAAAAAAATTAATTTTGACCGGAATCAGCTCAAACTTTTTACGCTGCATAAATACATGTATATGCATCAGAAAATGTAATAAAAGTGGAGAATTTTCACCTTTTCATTTTTGGGGAAATTTGGCCGGGATTTTGAGCCAATTTTTGAGAAACTTTAAAAATTCATGAAAAATTTAATTTTGACCGGAATCAGCTCAAACTTTTTACATCAACAGTGCCATGCATGCATACATGTACATGTATGCACAGTGAGTGAGTTTGTGTAGCTTAAATTCAACAACACCAATTGATATTCCCTTCTAAAGTAACTTATATGAGGTGAGAGGTGAAGGAAAAATGGATGAATGGGAGAGAATACAATAATTATATAGCAAGGCTGCAAAAGTCATGACAGCCATTTTGAAAGCTAGGGGGTGAATCCTATTTAATAATGCAACCATGTTACAAATTATGTTTTCAGCAAAATGTTAATATTAAAGGGTTGAAATGAAGAAGCTGTCTCTAAGGTTTCATGACACTTCTCACAAGTGTTTAAAATGTCAATATCCCATAATTTAATGTTCGGTGTTGATTTTATCTTTGTACTCCATGATGTCCATTATGTTTATATTTGTACATATAAAGCAGAGATTGTTGGTCTTTTAACTTTCTGTTAGCAAAGCAAACATGTCACCCACACAGGTCATTTCAATGAATATGCATACACTGTACATGTAGAGTTGGACTGTGTCATTGAAAATCCTTTCTTAGGTATTATAACTTTTTTGTGAAATACAAAAGTGCCAGTGCTTATATAATAATTGTAGCTGTTAACAATAATAAACTGTGTAGATGAACTGACATGTACATGATGCATAATGTTCATAATGTACATGTAATAGTAATTGTGGTGTGACATAATGTACCATTGTTCACTTTATCACTCTTTCCCTGTCACTTTGCTTTGTTTATCATTCCCTTTTGAGTTATATAAGAGTGCTAACTATCTAATTATGGGCTAATCAAAAATGCTTATTTACAGCAATAGGATTTATTGATCGGGCCTAAATGAAGATTGTCAACAAAGGAATAGTTTAGCTACTGACTTTATAGCCATCTTGGCAGCCACTACTAGAGAAATAAACACCAAATTTGGTGCCTATGCTATGCAACACTTGTTAGCACAACAGTTATTACAATACCACAAAAGAACAGTTGATTTTTCATCATTAATTTTAATAAATCAACTTAGCTCAGCACAGGCATACTCATGCATGTACATGCACATGTACACACCAGCACTAATACACATATACACTTCATTTATTGGCTAGTATAGATCTTCACATTATTCCAATAGCAACAGCAAAAGTCTGATGCTGATTAGCACTGTAATATGTATTATGCATACATACACTGGAAATAAGTACACACACACCACTGCACTGATTGACCCACACAGATTCACACAACTATAAATGCTGTGTCAGTGTGTATAGATGTAGTTCTACTAATGGTTTATCACAACTAAATCATGTAATTTGGTCACTTAACTAGGGCTTGGCAATTATGCTAGCATAATTTGGAGTAAAATAGGGCAAGTTACCGTATGGAAGGAAATTTTGGAGGTAGTTAAATTTGGCGAATTTGGCGTTTTGATAGCCATTCGCCAAAATAAAAATTCGCCATTTTGAGCCATTATACGCATGCTCAATGGCACGTGGCCACAAATTCGCCAAATTAAAATTCGCTAATAACCAAAATTTAGCAGTTCGCCAAAATTTAGTCCCTTCAAAATTTCCTTCTGTACGGTATTATGCTGGCATAATTGGAGTATAATGGGTCAGAAATTTTTGGCCCTATACCCATGACCACATGAAATTCTAATTCAATATGGCAGGTGGTACAAGTACTAGTACTGTACAGTGACTTAGAATCTTCTATTTTCCAGTTATTCAAAGTCTTTGGAGACATTTTTAGATTGTGGAATTATTACAATATTATTTTCATTACAATTAAAGCAGATACCGGTACATACGTGTAGCTGATATTTGAGTAAAGCTTAAAATATGAGTATAATAATTAGATTCATAATAGAATGAAATTTGGAGTAGTGCCTAAAAGCATAAAAGGCAGAAAAATTTGCCTAGCCCTCAACTTGCACGAGTACATAATATTAGTAACCACCCACACACATACAGACTATTTTGCTTGGTGGGCAGTTTACATCAGGTTACAATGTCTTTGTTGTTTCTCTTATCATTGGTACTTCATGTATCATGTCAACCATTTTTTGGTTCACTACCTCCTCGTCCAACTACTGGTCAGTACATAATTTTTGTAATAGACCTATCTATTGTATTAATAGGTGTAAGATTGTTTCTTGGTGAGGAGAATGTGACTATTGCTAATTTCTCAATGATAGCTGCTGGTTTGTTTCATGATAATGATTTAGATCAAGTTGATAATGACATTGGTACTGGTAGTCCTGATGGTCAGAATGATGGTTTGTGGTGTCAGAGTTCTCTTAATCAGAATATGATAGGAACATGGTATTATCCTGATGGAACAACTGTACCATTGGGTTCTGGTAGTCCTCTGTTTGCTAACAACACTGCTACTGGTCAAATTGGTTTATTAAGAAATGGAGGATTAGGAAATATTCAAGGACTATACAGTTGTGTTATACCAAATGGAGAGGGAATTGATCAGACACTGTATGTTGCTACTTATGGTAATGGAGATTTCCTTAACTATGATGGTAAACAAGCATTGTTTAATTACTGAAATTATATGTCCTGTGCATGTATTTAACTATACAGAACTTCCAGTTATTGATGGTAGTGGTTCCTCCTTCCAGCTCCTCTCATCAGTTGATGCTGATCCTCCAGTGTTTAGTTTATCATTTAATGTCACTAATAGATCACCAACAATAGTCATTTGCTCTGTTGATAATGGAAACCAGTTTAATGTATCTGATAATGATCTGATACGTACTGTAACACCAGTTAATAATGATGTACAAGTACAAGTATCAGTAATATTGAGAATGAGAGTGTCTGGCCTGTATAAATGTTCTGTTACTACTGACAGAATTACAACTACACCTTTAGTATCTACTAATATGGTAATAAGGAATGTTACTGGTAAGTATACTATAGTAAATAATCATATTAAATTATGTCTTTTCTTCTAAAGTAACTGGATCTCCGTCAAACTTGACCTACAGCAGAATAAGTCTTCTCTCAGTTACACTAGGCTGGTCTCCCTCAGCAGTGATTAGTGCTACTCCTCAGTATCATGTCTTTGTTAATAACAGTAACGGTATTATTATGAATAACAACACTACTAATACTGAGCTCTCTCTCTCATTAAGTCCTGATGATGAATATAATATTAGACTAGTAGCTACTGGTGAAGACTTACCTAGTGAAATAATCACTGTTACTATTCCTCAAAGTATGATAACATTTTGTTGTTTCATTAAATAATCCTTTATAATACAGTTGTCAGTATTTAAGTACTAACAACCTCTTGACATTAAGTAAATGTATAAAACAGAATATCAATAATTTTCTTCATATAGCTGATCCTATTGTGTCTATATTCTCAAGTCAACCTGTATTTGCTGGTCAATCATATTCATTAAACTGTACTGTCACAATAGTAGCTGGAGACCTCAATATAACATGGTTTGATGGCAGTGGAATTCAATTAACTGAAGGAAATGGAATAAGTTTTAATTTAGTTACTGTTTCTGACACTGTACAAAGATATGATTTGATATTTCATTTACTTAACTATGCAGACATTGGAGAATATTTTTGTCAAGCTAGTCTTACTGTTGATGGAGATGGTGTTCTGTTTAATGGAACTGGATCTGCTAATACAACTGTTAGTATAAGAAGTAAGTTAAAATTTGCAAATTTCACCATTTATAACTTGCTAATACACAGTACCATTACCACAAGTATCTATATCTCCTGATGGTAATTTTCCTCTTATTCGTGGAACTGTTAGAACTGTTAGCTGTTCTGTTGTTTTCACTCCTCCTTTACCTACTAATCCTAATGTCTCATTTACTGTCTTCAAAGATAATGATCAACTATCAGTTGAGAACAGTTCCAGAGTAATAGCAGTTCAGACTGGAACTACTGGTGCTCTTACCTTTCAACCACTCAATTTCTCTGATGCTGGTAATTATACATGTACTGCTACAGCAAGAGATAGTGCTAATAATCCATTAATAATACCAAGCAGTGCTTCTGATCAGCATATTGCTACCATACAAGGTAATGTATTATATGCATCATAAACAAATTTAAATTTAATATCTCTTTATAGCCATTCCTGTTCCTAATATCACATTCACTACTACTACTGGTAGATCACTGGGAGAGAGTTTAACTCTTAATTGTACAGTTGATGTGCTAGATGACCTATACAATATTAATGTTACTAGCAGTATAGTAAGAAATGGAGAACTCATTACTAGTACTACTAGACCTGGTGATACTACAGCAATGATTATGATTCATTCAATAAGATCATCTGATGCTGGAGACTATCAATGTATTGTTAATATCACTCAATCTGATATAGACTATGAATTTAATGGAATGGAAACTGCCCAAGTGATACTTACATGTAAGTCGAAATAGTTGAATTAATGTTTTATTTATTGTTTGTTTTGGTAGTACCAACTCCTTCAGCTATTGTTGAGTATAATGCTACTGGACATTTAGTAGATGGAGAACTAGCAGAAGGACAGTTTCTTGATATTATGTGTATAGCTGACATCAGTCAATATATTGATACTAGTGTTAGTGTTACTATGAGTTGGAGGAGAAATAACACTGTACTGACCAATGGAAGTGATTTTACTATCAGTCCTCCAGTTATGACTAATAATCAGTACACTGGTGTGTTACGTATTAATAGTTTGAGAGATGAAGTTGATAATGGTGCTAGTTATAATTGTTCAGTTAGTGTGACTCCTAACACTCTTTCTATAATAGCAGGGAATGATAATAGCAGTGCAGTTACATTAACTGTAGCAAGCAAGTGAACTTTATTAATGCTTTTTAGTCATATTTTAAATTGATAGGGTTTGATATCAATCATGTTGATATAAGTATCAATATTCCTTCTGTTCCTGTTTCTGGTGACGTATTCAATTTATCTTGTGTTATAGTTGTACCTCCTAATTTTGTCGAGAATTTTACTAGTGTCAGATGGACTTATGATTTAGAAGCATCTCAAGATGTGACTAGTGAAAACAATGATGCTACACTAGTACCTGTTGTTAGAAATGGAAATATATTCACCAGTGTACTTACACTTGATCCAGTGAAGACAACTGATGCTAGACAATATTACTGTCAAGCAACAATTCTAGTGTTTGGTATTGTAGATCGTACTAACAGAGATTTAACTGTTCAAAGTTAGTATTTGGTCCTTTACATGTGTGTGGTACATTCTTTTTTATATAGTATCTCCTCCCAATGTATCAATAGTTGCTGATCCTCCAACTGGTCCAATATATGAGAGTACAGGTTATATTCTAACCTGTACAGCTACAGTAAACACTACAATAGTGGATACACTGGTAACTGGTAGTGTAGTATGGACTGATCCTAGTGGTAATGTAATACCAACTAATGAAGCAAGACGTCAAGTGATACCTCCAACTGGTAACAGTCTTGTAAGCATGCTATTGTTTCTACCTATTGATACTGGTCTTAATAATGATGGAGGAACATATACCTGTCAAATGATCATCAATTCTGGTTATGCATACTCAATGATAGTATCAAGTCAACCTACTGATACTACCCTTGCTGTTACTGTTGAAAGTAAGTTATTAATGTAGATGTACTTATTATATTGCCACTCTGTCTCTTTTTGTCCTTTTATTATCTCTTCCTTCCATCAGGTCTTCCTCCAATGACAGTAAATTTCTCA
The DNA here is from genome assembly GCF_000090795.2 of Amphimedon queenslandica. Taxonomy (NCBI): domain Eukaryota; kingdom Metazoa; phylum Porifera; class Demospongiae; order Haplosclerida; family Niphatidae; genus Amphimedon; species Amphimedon queenslandica. The sequence goes on along the minus strand of NW_003546327.1, from coordinate 199,842 downwards.
TCAGTTGGTTCAGTTGGAGTTGGTCAGAGTCTAACTATAACATGTACCATAACAACAGTTGAGAGATTAGTAGTAACACCAATGGTTACTTTCACCAAAATAAATGATACAGATATGGAAATGCTCTCTAACTTACATAGACCATACAGTATCACAACAGATGATACTGGTTCAGTTACTAACTATACTCTAATACTGGATCCAGTGAGGTTTGAAGATGCTGGAATGTATACATGTATGGCTGAGTTTAATGTAACTGGTTTTAATAATACCAATGATCCTAGCACTGCTACTTATGATTATCAAGAAGCTAGTGATGCCTTTAATTTAACTGTTACCTGTAAGTTACTGTAATAATGAACAATAAAAGTTATCAAATTCTTTATTTTTCATTTCATTACAGTTCCTCCAGTACTTGTTACTATATCAAAGGAACATGATGATACATTATATGCAGGGACACCATTCTTCATTAAATGTGACATAATGTTGAATCCATTAGTTACTATACCAGTGACTGTCACTAATCAATGGACACGTGATGTTACTAATGTTCCTATGGGTTCATCTGATGCTACTATTACTGAGAGTCTCAATATGATCAATACATTACATTATAATGCAACATTAATGTTCTATCCATTGGATAATGCTGATGATAGTGGAGTGTATGCTTGTAACATTGAAGTGACTGCTCCTAATAGTTATACATACCTCAGGAATACATCAGCTAGCACTAATACTTCTATTACAGTATTGGGTAAGTATAATCTATGCTGTATATACTAATGTATTATAATGCTCTTCTGCAATTGTACCATTGTACCTGTACCTGTATTATATATTATATTCTACCTGCTGTTATATTGGGCTATGACTTTGAATGATTGTGAATTTGAGGTCTTGCACTATCCAATCTGAAATCATAGGTATTAGAGTGGGTCTATGCTAAAACCTGTATAAAAATGTCACCTTATTGTTAGTTACTTTTTTACTTTTCTCAGCTACTCCAGTGCCAGTGGTAGAGATAGTGTATATGGGTATGGCTGAACCTGGTGAAGAATACATGTTAAATTGTACAGTGACAATTGTTGATAGACTCATAGTCTCACCAGTGATAACATGGACTAAGAGATCAGCTAACAATGTTATTAGTGTGCCTCCAGATTTCATGATTGTATCTAATGTAATGAGTTCTCTTTATTTGAACTTCTCTTCTCTCAATACTTCTGATGCTGGTCTGTATACTTGTGAAGCCTCCATTAATGTTAGTCAAATATCCATTGTAGCAAGGAGTAATGGCACATCAAACTTGCCCTTAGAAAGTAAGCTCATTATGATAATAGTGACTAGTATTTTATCAAAAATTTTTTGTTTGTACTTTTTGTTATTGTATTATGTACCAGTTCCTTTTTTCATTTATTTAATTATATTGTGTACGTATTCCTTTCAATAATTGTTTTTAATTTATTTCTCAGTTCCTATTCCATCTGTTGATGTGAGTCGATCAAAAAAGAATTATTTCTTTGCTGGTAGTAACCTGATACTAACATGTGATATCAGTGTTGATCCTAATGTTGATACACCATTCACTGTTAATGTAACCTGGAACATGACTGATCAACCAATCATGAGTAGTGGGGATTTTGCTACTAATCCTAATTCAATGAGGCTTGCTGATACAAATCGTGTTAATATCAGCTCTGTCATGATGAGATCAGGTTTCAATGAGTATAGATCAACACTTAATTTCACTACATTGAGCAGTATTGAGGATTCAGGAACATATACATGCATTGTTACTATAGTACCAGATCCAGCTTATGAATATGTTATGACTTCTGACACTAATTATATGAATGTTACCTTAACAGTTACTAGTAAGTACATGCATGCATAATGTATGTTAGTATTGCAAGTTATCATTATTCTGATGTATCATTTATACAAATCAATGCATTTAAGTTTGGGGTGAATTCATGCACAGCCCCCAGTACAGTAAGTGTCAAAGCCCAAAAATTTAATGTGCAAATAATCAACATTTTGTAAAGTTTTCTTTACAGCTTTAACTGGCTGTATGGCAGTTGCACCAGATCAGTATAATTATATCTATTTTAATTTGTGATAAAGTCAATTCAATTTTCCTATTTGTTAGATCCCTTGATTGGGGGATTTTCTACTTCTCCCAATTCCTTTTTGGGTCTAGAAGCATCATGTCCTGATTCAGACCCATATGATAACTTCATTCTCACCTGTACAGCCACTAAACCAACCATAGTAATACCAAACCTGGTAATAGCATGGACGCATAATGGTACAATAGAAACTGGTACTGTGACTACTACTGCAGAGAATATGACTACCACTGTTACTAATACATTGAGTTTTAGTGCCAGTAGGCCTTCTGATTCTGGTACTTATAGATGTACTGCTAGTATTACTATACCTGATTCAACTGATATTGCTACTAGTGAGGAAAGTACTGTGGCTATAAGATGTAAGTAGCTATAATAATTATACAAGTTCTATAAATACAGTGTACAGTAATTGTATTGATATGTGGTGTACACATGCCATATGTTTTTCCTTACAACTCTACCATCTTCCTTTTTTCTTCTTCCTTTTTGACCTATTTGATGTCTAGCTCAAAGCCTACCTGTTGCTGCTACTAATGTCATGGCTACTCCAGGAAATACTGCTCTTAATGCTACTACTGCTGCTATATCATTCATAATACCTAACATTGCCTATACACCTGAAGCCTACAGTGTGAAGTATACTGGAATGACCTTTCAAACAACAGAACAAACTTCTATGATAAGAATGAGCTCTGATGACATCACTGCAACTAACCAAGAATTTACAATCATGTTGACTGGCCTTGAGGAAGATAACACTTATACATATACAGTTGATTCTACCAATTGTCTTGGTACCACTAGTACTGTACAGATGAGCTTCAGCACACTTCCAACATGTAAGTAAAATAAATATCCATGCAGCAACTTCATTTTTATCAATCCCCCTTTTTTTTCTTATTTTTAACATTGTATATTTTTTCTAATATTCATTACAGTACCAATGGCTTCTCCGATGAATTGTTCTAATATAACATTCTTCCTAAGTAATGTCACTCTTACCTGGACTGCACCACCACTAATAGATCAAAATGGAGGACCAGTTGGTTATAATTTAACATGCATGAATACTAATGGTGTATCAGTCAATGGATTGATTCCAACACGATCTTCAACGGACACAATGTTCACTATTACTGATGTTATGCCTTTTACTGGTTACAC
>NW_003546327.1:183238-195320 GCF_000090795.2 Amphimedon queenslandica | reverse complement strand
AGACAAACTAATACAAGAACTATATCAGTAGCTTATGATACCACATCAGTTAATATAATTGATACTGAACCACAGTTAGCTTATACTGTGAGTATTAGTGTATTGCTATTGAGTGATGTAGGACTAATTGAAGGACCAGCAATTCACACTTCCCTAACAAGTTAGTTCTATAGCTACTTGTACAATATATCCATGCTTTATTTTTACTAGTGCCACCTACAAATACCAGTAGTGCTGATGATGATAGTGTTCCTATAGCAGCAGTAATAGTTCCAACGTCGTTAATAATGATTTTCTTTTTGGTGGTGTTACTTGTGTGTATTGTTATTGTAGTTTGGTATAAAAAAAAGTCCAAAAAGTTTGACATAAAGTAAAAAATGTAATGCTTACAATTTATGTATCTATGTCATTATAGTAAAGCCAATGAACTCAGTGTAGCACCTAATGCAGGATATGGTTTAGTAGCAATTGCTAATACTTCTGCAACACAGTAAGAATCATCTACTTAACTAAAAGTTTGTATATGACATTTTTGATAGAAATAATGAAGGAATGTATGAGAGGATTGATGAATATTTATATGAACCAATAGATGATAAAGTTGTGCAGCAAAAAGAAGAAGATACACCAATTGTAGGAGACAGTGTTGATAATATACCAATAGCCAACTGTCCTGCATATGCTACCAGTCCTATTACTGCTCAAAGTAATCCTAATTTTTATGTTCATACTCACATTATGTGTTTTTATTATTATCCTTGATTAGCTTCTAGTCCCAATCAAGGAGAGACAAATGAGGAGCAAGATGTTGATGAGTATGAAAATATGTCTTAAAGTGCTTTAATTGATTTATAAATTTTGACCAAGTGTGATTTAAATAATAATTAATAGTGTTGATGCAGTTTTAAATAATTATTTTTTTTAAGTTTATGCTATTGCTCACTCACTAATCCCCTTTTATGATAACTCTTGAGTATCAATAGTTCTCGTAAGACATGCACAAATTAACATTGGCTAGTATAACATCATGAAACTCATTAGTGTCCTTTGATTATCGTTAAAATCATTCCATAGTAGCAGCAGCACAATATTTATGCTGATTAACACTGTCATATGCATTATAGATCCACATACATACACTAGAACTGACATGAGCACACATATGCACCAGAACTAATTGACACACACAAATTCATACACAACTACCAGTATTACAAACTGTTTGTGTGCACATTGAACTAACAGTTCATATCACTGGTAAATTGATGACTTAGCACAATATTAATGTATGAGTAAGCATAAAAAATTTAAAAAACAAGATTAAGTAGGATTCTAGAGCAAATTTGTAAAAAAAGTAGTGGAAACAAGGGTAAGTAGGATTCCAAATGACCAACAAAGATACAAAATAAAAATCCTACTCTCATGACACAAATTCTACTAATGTAAGAAATTACAGGTCACCTTGCAATAGTAGAGTAGAATTTGCATCATGAGAGTAATTTTAATTTTTATGTTCTTGTTTATGTTAATTGATTTTAAAAATAATAATTGTAATATTTTCTTCAGATTGCTATTGTGGTGAATAGTTATGAAACCCTGGAACCTCCACCAAGCATAGCTAGAGTCAGCGACCATGTTCCATACAGATCAATTATTCGGACACTAGTATTATAGGAAAACCTGCGTATTTTAACTCAATTTTTTTGCAAATAATACATCTTACCTATTTATGCCTGCGTACCACTTTTGGACTTGGAATGATTTCTGGAAAGAAAGTTATGGAGACAAAACCAACTGTGTCCGTAGACTGCAGACTTCAATAATTATTACCATTTTACGGACAGGGGCTCTAAAAAATACACAGGCGCAAGAGCGATAATTTTGACCTCTTACATAAACATATCAACCCTTACTCTAATCAACAAAATTGTCAGAGGAAAGACCTTCTTCTCCACAAGTAAAAGAAAAGGGCCAAGACTAGCACACTCAGATTATCAGTTTACGGAAGTGTACGGACCATGTGTTTTACTTGAAATTTGGTTTGAAAGTGCTAAACTCTAGTTAAACTGTGTGGAAATTCACTCTTAAGGCTGTAAATTGTGCCTGGGAAGTTGCAACTGAGGTAAAAACACATTTATAACTGATTATACTTATTATTTCTTCCTTTCTTAGGGATAATCAGGATAGATACTCCTTATTAGACAATTAGGTATGGGGAAGGGCCTATGTGCTCATCATGTGCCTCATAGCTCTCATTAGATGCAGTTCATTGTGATCAGCCTCATGGCTTGTTGTAATGATGCAGATACAAACGTTTTAGTCAATTTTTTTGTTATTATAATGACGACACTGTGGTGCTGTTGTTATTGTTTATGGCACACTTGCATGAGTAACGAGCGAATTTATTGGTGTGCCATTGGCAAGCTCAGTAGTGATAATGGGTGGATGGAAATTTAGAGAGGCATTTACTATAATAATCAAAATTTAATAGGTTAATGATAATAATTAAAATTAATGCCATTCAACTAAAAATTGCTGCCAATCGAAAAGATGCACATTAATGAAGAGCATAATAGTTTGTGTTTAAGTGCATATATAATTGCTGGGCTTGGCATACACAGTTTTTAGTTTACAATTTCAATGAAAATTATTTAGTGAACAATTTTTAGGTACATGTATGTTTAAGAATGGCTTCTGAAAAATTCTGTGTCTCTAAGACTGACTGTTTGAAAGCCTGCCCTGGCCCAAGCCCATTTTGAAATGATTGATAAGTGTGTTACTATTATCTTATCATCATCATCATGTTTTAGAGCCTGTAGATATTCAACCACAGTCAGATTATGAGTCACAGGATTCAAACAAGAAGATTGACTGAAGAAAGGTAAAATAATCAAAGTCCCTGTTGAAAAATTAATGTTTGTAGTGATAATAGTCAAGATGGTAGCATACTGCATGATTATAATGGTTTGGATGATAGCATTTTAGTAGTATTCTATGTACTGTTATTGTTAACAGTATTGTTACATTTAATGTAATTATTAGATGTTATTTATGTTGTACTGTATAAGTGGTTTTTTCAGGGACAGTTTCCTTCATGAGCCACAAAAATGAAAGCTGCTAAATGAATTGGTTAATAATAAACATAACACATCTTGCCTTTTATAAAATATAATTCCCTGAAGAAATCATTATGATTATGGTATACATCTCTAATAAAATGCAATCATAACCTTTTTATTTTAGTTATAATCCTACGATAATTATGCTGCTTCAATAGCCAAATTAAAACCGAAGAAAAATTGGCTTTCCTGTATTTGGCAACACCCTAAAGACTGCTGCATTACTGGAAGAAAAAGTGATGGCGCCTCAGGTCACCACGTAGAGCATACATTATTATCTGAACAATAAAACTTTTTCATAATATACAAAAGTTAATGTGACCCAATACAAATAAACTTATTAGTTCAATACTTATTACAAATGTCACACATCCAATCATCAATATCATCAAGTTCACTTTCTTTTATCCCAGCACAAGAGCAATGGTACCATTCCTGACATAAATCACACATGATCATCATTTTATCATAATTTTCTGGCAATCTGCAATAACAGAAGATTTTTACTTCATAGTATAGTCTCCTAGGTCGTGGGAGTGGTTCAACTTTTTGTTTTGGGAATGGTATTAGACTTTTATTAACGAAACACTTGTATAAGTGATTTCTTAGTTGACCCTGATCAAAACATGAATTCTCTGGATTGTTTCCTAAACAAAGCTCAACAGCATAAGCGATAGAAAACAGGGCACAGTCAGTATAGCCTTCTTGCTGTTGTACTGCTAATGTTTCAATTTTTAGAGATTTTAAAAACGTATGATATCGATATACATGTGAAATGAGATTCACTGTTGCCTTTCTTAACCTTGAGTACAATTGCAAAGAATCCATAACTGTTACTGTGCCTGGTGTCATAGCACATGTGCATATCCAGTGATTCTTTCCTAGAAAAAATTATTTTGCTTGTTTTAGATAAAAGCAGAATAATAACTAACCAACGAAGAGAAGTTGAATTGCAGGATAAGAACTTATAACATCAAAATTCATTTTCTTTTCCAACAATGTATCTTGCCAACCAGAAATGTGAGGATATTGTAGCTTGAGAAGAACTTGGGCAGCATTAATTATATTGTCAGTGAGAGGAACAGTAGATTTCAGTGATTCTTTGTCTGCATTATACAGTTTTAAATCTTTGATCCACCACTGATCAAGATCTATTGTAAAAATAATTTTTATCAAAAATGTGCTAGATGCAAATGAGGAGGCTGTGTTCAATACAATTAGGAATTTATAATCAATTATGATTTGTGCCTGTCTACACTGATTGCAATGCAAAAAATTTTTACAACATGCATGAACTCCTGCTTAATAATTTATACTCACATGCATCTTCTTTGTCTTTAAGTGAACTACATGCAGATCTAGAGCTACCTATTAGAATGTTGAAGAATGATTAATAAATGTACATGTACATGTAAATACGTATTTACATGTACATACCTTTCGTCCCTCCTATACTCTGATTTATTGATTCACAATCTGACAGTTCAACGTAATCATCTATTAATTATTATAAACATAATAACAAATCATGCATGATGCACCTCTTGCTCTTGTATACTGTTCTGACTCATAATCTGACTGTGGCTGAATATCTAAAGGCTCTAAACAACAATAATAACAACAATGACAATAATAACTTACTCTTCTTTCGTCCTCTTATTCCTATTCCTGTTTTTGTAGAAGGTACTGACTCATAATCGGACTGTGGATGAATATCAACAAGCTCTAAACAACAATAATAACAACAACAACAACAATGATAATAACTTACTCTTCTTCTGTCCTCTTGTTCCTGTTTTTGTAGAAGGCTCTGACTCATCATCTGACTGTGGCTGAATATCTACAAGCTCTAAACAACAATAATAACAACAACAACAACAATGATAATAACTTACTCTTCTTCCGTCCTCTTCTTCCTGTTTTTGTTGAAGGCTCTGACTCATCATCTGACTGTGGCTGAATATCAACAAGCTCTAAACAACAATAATAACAACAATAACGATAATAACAACAATAATAATAACTTACTCTTCTTCCGTCCTCTTGTTTTCGTAGAAGGTTCTGACTCATAATCGGACTGTGGCTGAATATCAACAAGCTCTAAACAACAACAATAACAACAACAACAACAATAATAATAACTTACTCTTCTTCCGTCCTCTTGTTTTTGTAGAAGGCTCTGACTCATAATCGGACTGTGGCTGAATATCTACAAGCTCTAAACAACAATAATAACAACAACAACAACAATAATAATAACTTACTCTTCTTCCGTCCTCTTGTTCCTGTTTTTGTAGAAGGCTCTGACTCATCATCTGACTGTGGCTGAATATCAACAAGCTCTAAACAACAACAATAACAACAACAACAACAATAATAACTTACTCTTCTTCCGTCCTCTTGTTCCTGTTTTTGTAGAAGGCTCTGACTCATAATCGGACTGAGGCTGAATATCTACAAGCTCTAAACAACAACAATAACAACAACAACAACAATAATAATAACTTACTCTTCTTCCGTCCTCTTGTTTTTGTAGAAGGCTCTGACTCATAATCGGACTGAGGCTGAATATCTACAAGCTCTAAACAACAATAATAACAACAACAACAATAATAATAACTTACTCTTCTTCCGTCCTCTTGTTCCTGTTTTTGTAGAAGGCTCTGACTCATAATCGGACTGAGGCTGAATATCTACAAGCTCTAAGCAGCAATAACAACAACAACAACAATAATAATAACTTACTCTTCTTCCGTCCTCTTGTTTTTGTAGAAGGCTCTGACTCATAATCGGACTGAGGCTGAATATCTACAAGCTCTAAACAACAATAATAACAACAACAACAATAATAATAACTTACTCTTCTTCCGTCCTCTTGTTCCTGTTTTTGTAGAAGGCTCTGACTCATAATGGGACTGTGGCTGAATATCTACAAGCTCTAAGCAGCAATAACAACAACAACAACAATAATAATAACTTACTCTTCTTCCGTCCTCTTGTTCCTGTTTTTGTTGAAGGCTCTGACTCATAATCGGATTGTGGCTGAATATCCACAAGCTCTAAACAACAATAACAACAACAATAACGATAATAACAACAATAATAATAACTTACTCTTCTTCCGTCCTCTTCCTGTTTTTGTTGAAGGCTCTGACTCATAATCGGACTGTGGCTGAATATCTACAAGCTCTAAACAACAATAATAACAACAACAATAACAACAACAACAACAATAATAACTTACTCTTCTTCCGTCCTCTTGCTCCTGTTTTTGTAGAAGGCTCTGACTCATAATCAGACTGTGGCTGAATATCTACAAGCTCTAAACAACAATAACAACAACAACAATAATAACTTACTCTTCTTCTGTCCTCTTCCTGTTTTTGTAGAAGGCTCTGACTCATAATCGGATTGTGGCTGAATATCAACAAGCTCTAAACAACAATAATAACAACAACAATAACGATAATAACAACAACAATAACTTACTCTTATTCCGTCCTCTTGTTCCTGTTTTTGTAGAAGGCTCTGACTCATAATCGGACTGTGGCTGAATATCTACAAGCTCTAAACAACAATAACAACAACAACAACAATAATGATAATAAAAACAATAATAATAACTTACTCTTCTTCCGTCCTCTTCCTGTTTTTGTTGAAGGTTCTGACTCATAATTGGACTGTGGCTGAATATCAACAAGCTCTAAACAACAATAATAACAACAACAATAACGATAATAACAACAACAATAACTTACTCTTCTTCCGTCCTCTTGTTCCTGTTTCTGTTGAAGGCTCTGACTCATAATCGGACTGTGGCTGAATATCTACAAGCTCTAAACAACAATAATAATAACAACAACAATAATAACTTACTCTTCTTCTGTCCTCTTGTTCCTGTTTTCGTAGAAGGCTCTGACTCATAATCTGACTGTGATTCTAATTCATGTAATTGTACATAAAACATCAGAAATTAAATTTGCAGTACAATACCTTTTCCTCTCCATTCAGCATAAGAACAATCTAACTCAAAATCTGACTGAACATTTAATTCACAATCACTTTCAACTTCACTTTGAAAACCATCACTATCCTCTAAAATAACTTGATTTTTTGCAAATGATACTTTGACGCCAGATGCTTTCGACTGCTGCACTTTTTGCTTCCTTAATCGATCTTGTTTCCTCATTTCTTTTAGTCGAGCCTCGTGCTGTTTCTTCTCTTCCTTGTCTTTCATTAATCTAATGCTATCCTGACTTGTAAGAACTTTGCATAACGCCTTTTCATCTACTTGTGACTTTCTTGGAGATACAGGAGGAATAAGAAACCTTGAAATTTTGGAACTATCATGACTTGGTGCAACAGAACTTTCTTTAAATGACCTAGAACTTCTCTCTAGAAGGTGTTTTTCAAAACCATCTAATGACTCATCAAGTTCACTATGAGCAGATTTGCTAACATCATGACAACAACTACGAGATGGGCTATACAAAGGAAGGTGCTTGATGCCATTCTTACGAGCCAAATTGGCAGGTTGAAAGACAGAAAACTTTTCTTCTGAATCAGGCTCTGTAATCGATACATATTTCTCTAACACAGACTTATTAAGTGGACATATTCCTGTTACTTTAAAACTAGACTGAATATTCTTTACTGAAAATGCCCTAGCCCAAGCTTCAGAAAAAATTCCAGAAAAATCATAAAGGGATAAAGTTGCTTTTTCAGGGTTATCAACAAAAAACTCATGGCAAAGATGTCTCCATGCTACTTTTAGAGGCCCAAAGCAACCCTTATCAAGTGCCTGAGTAATGTGGGTCGTGTTTGGTGGAAGAACAAATATAATAACTTTATGAGAGGCAGCTAAGCGAATGGTTTCTGGAGAGTAATGTGTAGCATGCCCATCCATCAGTAAAAGAAGTGGTCGAACTTGTGGGGCATACAATAAGAAATGTTCTCTGAACCAATAATAAAAAAGATCCTTTGTCATCCAACCATTTTCAGAGAGCCCATATAAAGTACCAGGCACTTCATTTTTTGTTAGCTCTGGATTAAGGGACTTTCGTTTGAATATAACAAATGGAGGGATGGCATAGCCAGCAGCACAGGTACAAGCATGAACAGTCACTTGAGCTTTAGTGTTGGATGTTATATAGCTGGGGTTTTTTGATCCTTTTTTATCTACAATTTTCAAACATTTGGGATTCAATGGCATCCCAGTTTCATCACAATTAAAAATGTGGACTGGTCTATTTAGAATGTCATTATCTGTCAATGTTTCTTCTAGTGTGTCAAAGTACTTATTCAAAATTACTGGATCAGTTGCGGCAGCTCGAACATATGACAGTGGCATAGCCATTTTTAGAGTCATTTGGGGATGCCTTTTGCAGAAGCGTTCCCACCACCCATTTGTAACTGAAGTACAAATACCACGAGCGCTGACAATTCTTTCAACTAATGCCAAGACTTGCCTCTTTGTACGAGGATAACCTATCTTTGCAGTTTTAATCAAAAAACTAGCCAGTTCTTCCTCTTCTTCAAAACTTAAATAAGGGCTAGGGCCAGGGCGGGCTTCAAAGTCAGTTTTGCCCGTCACTCTGTCATGTAGAGTAGACTTAGGGACAGAGTACTTCTCAGAAGCCATTCTTAATGACATAGTACCTAAAAAAATTATATTAATTCCAACATTGCTTAAATACAGTATACTGAAGCTGGAAAATTTGGAAGGATTAAACTTTCACAGATCCACTCAAAAATCATATACATGGATTTATAATTTTCACAAATCCAAGCACTCCACCACTTGAAATGTATTACCATATACATACAGTGGAAACCTTTGAAGGGAATTAAATTTGGCAAATTTGGTGCTTTGATAGCCATTCGCCAAAATAAAATCTGCCATTTTGATCCAATATACGCATGCTCAATGGCACATGGCCATTAATTTGCCAAAATAAAATTTACCAATCACCAAATTTCAGCAATTTGCCAAATTTAACTTCCTCCAAAATTTCCTGCTTTCAGTATCTAGAATTTTAATCTGAAACAAAACATGAAATCAGCAAAAGTTAAGTCCCTCAAAAGTTTCCAGCTATACAGTATGTAAACCATAAAAACAATAGAACCTATTCTTTGCCTATGCAAAGAGTAAGCAAGGCTAATAATTATTTTGTGAATAAAAATACCTTCCTCAACAGCTTTTGCAGCCTTTTGCATACTTTTGTCATTCCATTTTCGGTATGATCTACGAGGCTGTCCAAGAAGCACACTATCATCAAGACAAGGGCTATGTTGTGCTTGCACTTTGCTTCTTACAATTCTTTTCACAAGTGGTGGATGTGGAAACATCAGTAACCTAAGTGTTTACTAAAATAATTTCAATCAAAATTGAAAACTAAAAACAGTGCATGCATTGTAGCAACAAGTCTGGAAATGCATTCTATAAAATGCATTCTAGGAATGTGGCTATGATGTCCAAAAATCACCTAGCTATTCCATTATGCAAGTTATTTTATTATTCATACACTATGCACATCAATTTATATTGCAATAGTTTAATGAATATTAATATCAAGCAATCCACCCGCATCAGCCCTGCCTGTAAAATTTGAAAAGGAAACAAAGGATCTAATTGAGGGGCATCATTATGTTACCTTGATGTGCATCTTTTTAAGTGGCAGCCATTTTAAATTAAATGGAGTCAATTTTAATTCCAATTTGATTATTCTGGCATAATGCTCCTCTAAAATTCCCCCCATTATTCTTACCTCGGTTTGGAAACTTCTCAGGAACAAATTACAAAAGAGTGAATCAAGCAGAGTGAATTTCACCACAGTTAACCGAACTTTAAGCACGCTTCAGCCAAATTTCAAGTAAAACACATGGTCCGTACACTTCCGTAAACTGATAATCTGAGTGTGCTAGTCTTGTCCCTTTTCTTTTACTTGTGGAGAAGAAGGTCTTTCCTCTGACAATTTTGTTGATTAGAGTAAGGGTTGATATGTTTATGTAAGAGGTCAAAATTATCGCTCTTGCGCCTGTGTATTTTTTAGAGCCCTTGTCCGTAAAATGGTAATAATTATTGAAGTCTGCAGTCTACGGACACCGTTGGTTTTGTCTCCATAACTTTCTTTCCAGAAATCATTCCAAGTCCAAAAGTGGTACGCAGGCATAAATAGGTAAGATGTATTATTTGCAAAAAAATTGAGTTAAAATACGCAGGTTTTCCTATAATACTAGTGTCCGAATAATTGATCTGTATGGAACATGGTCGCTGACTCTAGTTAAGTTGATTTTTCCATAGACGGGAGGGTGTGGCTAAAATTGAGCTAAATTGTCCGCCATGCATGTTGGGTGGCAAGTACATGGGTGGTGGAATGGGAAGAATGCAGTAAAAAATCTGAATAAATTCTACAGCTGGCATTCCAGGCTAATGCAAGGTATAAGATGAAGATATTGAGTGAACAAGTCTCTATAATATTCTACAGCGAAGTATATTCTACAGCGAAGTATGATATCTGTTTGATGAAAAATTCTAGTTTACTGATCAAGACCGCCGTTTTACCAGTTTTGACCAGGTTTGAAGCCCACGCTAGTGGTACCTTTGGAATCTTCTGGTAAAGAAAAGGTCCTCTGAGAAGTCTGGTAAGCATAGTAAGCATTGTGGCTGCATAATTTAGCTGATCCTATTAATAACGCTATGGTTACTAGCTCGGCGTTACTAATTACGCTAACGCTTTAGTAACTACACAGGCTACTATTTTTGCTTATTAGTTGTAATGTCCTTGTTGTTTCTCTTATCATTGGTACTTCATGTATCATGTCTAGAGTTTGGTTCACTACCTCCTCGTCCAACTACTGGTCAGTATTTAATATCATCAATTTTATTATAGACTAAGACTGGTAGGTGTAAGATTGTTTCTTGGTGAGGAGAATGTGACTATTGCTAATTTCTCAATGATAGCTGCTGGTCTGATTCATGATTTTGATATAGATGGGCCTGGTAATGGTGTTGGTGTTACTGGTAGTTCTGATGGTCAGAATGATGGTTTGTGGTGTCAGAGTTCTCTTAATCAGAATATGATAGGAACATGGTATTACCCTAATGGAGCAACTGTATCGGATTCCTATGGCTACAACTCTGGTCCTATGTATGCCAGCAACAGTGCTACTGGTCAAATTGGTTTGTTAAGAAAAAAAGGAATAGCAAGTGTTCAAGGACTATACAGTTGTGTTATACCAAATGAAGAAGGAATCAATCAGACACTGTATGTTGCTGCTTATGGTAATACTGATTTCCTTAAAGATGGTGGTAAGCTTAAAACATTAGAATACATTTATTCAAATTTCTCATTGTACAGAGCTTCCAATGATTGATGGTAGTGGTCCCTCCTTCCAGCTCCTCTCATCAGTTGATGCTGATCCTCCAGTGTTTAGTTTATCATTTAATGTCACTAATAGATCACCAACAATAGTCACTTGCTCTGTTGATAATGGAAACCAGTTTAATGTATCTGAAAATGATCTGATACGTACTGTAACACCAGTTAATAATGATGTACAAGTACAAGTATCAGTAATATTTAGAATGAGAGTGTCTGGCCTGTATAAATGTTCTGTTACTACTGACAGAATTACAACTGCACCTTTAGTATCTACTAATATGGCAATGAGGAATGTTAGTGGTAAGTACATGTATATATTATATGCAATTCTTTGATTATATTAAATGATACCTTTCTTTCTAAAGTAACTGGATCTCCATCGAATTTGACCTACAGCAGAATAAGTCTTCTCTCAGTTACACTAGGCTGGTCTCCCTCAGCAGTGATTAGTGCTACTCCTCAGTATCATGTCTTTGTTAATAACAGTAATGGTATTATTATGAATGATAATGCTACAAATACTGAGCTGTCTCTCTCATTACGTCCTGATGATGAATATAATATTAGACTAGTAGCTAC
>NW_003546327.1:173276-179309 GCF_000090795.2 Amphimedon queenslandica | reverse complement strand
ATTCTTGATGAGCTAGCATAATGTAATTATAGCCTTCAAATTTATTTTTTCTACTCTTTATGTAGGTACTATCCTACCCTTTGCTGCTACATCTGTAACAACTATTCCTGGAACAACAAGTGCTAATATATCCTTTATAATACCAAAAACTTCTTATGCAAATGAAAATTACAGCATCAGTTACACTGGGCAACAATTTCAGGCAACACAGGCAGTTTCAGTGACTAGGATGAGTTCTAGTTCTGTTGATAAACCTATAATGATATACATAGTCTTGACTGGTCTTGAGGAAGACAATGTTTATCAGTTTACAATTGATTCTAGCAACTGCTTAGGTACAACCCACACTGGAGTGATGAATTTTACTACACTGCCAGCATGTAAGTCAGAAGACTTTTAGATACATTAATACTCTTTTGTCCTACACACACAAACTATTTTTTATATTTTTATAGTACCAGCAGGTTATCCAATGAACTGTATTAATACAACTTTTCTACCTCTTTCCATTACAATTACTTGGACTGGACCAGCACTAATAGAACAAAATGGAGCACCAGTTGGTTATAATTTAACATGTATGAATACTAATGGTGTATCAGTCAATGGATTGAGCCCAACGCGATCTTCAACGGACACAATGTTCACTATTACTGATGTTATGCCTTTTACTGGTTACACTTGTGAGCTGTCATTTATTAATGTAGTAGGAGAAGGACCTTCAACCCAGTGTACTTTTGAAACAGCCCAAAGTGGTAAGTACAATAATTTGTAAATTACTTTATGAATTATTTGTTGCAGTCGACTCACCTCGAAATTTTACTTCCATTCCTGATCAATATTCTATTTTATTTTCATGGATCGAACCAGCCATTACTCATGGAATTATTATCAGATATAATTTAACTGTAACTAATCTGGATGAATCAAAATCAATGTCTTTCATTATTAAAGTGAATCCTGATCAAAGATTTATTCATCATAATGTTAATGGTTTTGGTCCATATCAGAATTACACTGCTAGTGTTAGTGCTAGTACAATCATTGGAGCTGGACCAGTGGCTACTACTGCAGGAAGAACACTACCAGACAGTAAGTATATTATTATGATACATTTATTAAAATACAATACACAGTTCCTAGTTCACCTCATCTGGTAGTGTCACCAGTTGTCATTGATGGTTTAACAGTAGCTTATACTGTAGCAGTTCTCAATGAAACTACTATCAATATAACATGGAGTCCACCATCTCATCCTAATGGAGAAATCACTGGATTTATTGTTAGAATAGCTACTGATGCTATTACTAGTTCAAACAAGAGTAGCCCCTTATCTACACTTGGTTCTAATAATGTCTCATTTGTGCCTGGAAAAGCATCATATTTTTTAATATTTGGAGGATTAAGTTAGTATCTAATAGCAGTAGATATTGATCATGCATATATTTTACAGAGGCAAAAGTACCTTATTATGTATCAGTTGTAGCAGTCAATCAAGTTGGTGAAGGAAACCCAGCAACTGCTATTGTCTTCACTAAAGCTGACAGTAAAATTATTTTATATATTAATTTATAATGTCATTTTATGTGCAGGTAGTGTTACAGTATCACCATCAAATTTACAAGCAATGAGAATAAGAGATAGAATAGTGTTATCATGGGATCCAGTGACACTAGAAGAAGCTAAAGGATTCTTTGTATACAGTATCACATTAACTCCTGATGATGGTAGCACTAGCAGTACATTAAGACAAACTAATACAAGAACTATATCAGTAGCTTATGATACCACATCAGTTAATATAACTGATACTGAACCACAGTTAGCTTATACTGTGAGTATTAGTGTATTGCTATTGAGTGATGTAGGACTAATTGAAGGACCAGAATTTAACACTTCCCTAGCAAGTTAGCTCTAGAGTTACAATATATTCACACGCTAAAACTTGTCTGTTAATACAGTGTCACCTACAGATGTCAATAATACTGATGATGGTAGTGTTCTTCTGGTAGCAGTGATAGTGTCAATTGCATTAATAATGATTTTCTCGGTACTCGTGTTCATCAGTATTGTAGTATTGTACAGAAAAAAGTATAATGGAGTCAGGGTAGCACCTGATGTTTCTAATACTTCTACAACACAGTAAGAATTATCTACTTTATTAAAAGTTTGTATAAATATGGCATTTTTAATAGAAATGATGAAGAACTGTATGACTTTGAGATGATTGATGATGACCAGTATGAACTAATAAATATATATAATGATATAGTGCAGCAAGAGCAGGATACTCCAATTGTAGGAGATAGTCTTGCTAATATAGCATTTCCCGACAGTCCTGCATATGTTGCTAATCCCATTACTGCTTCAAGTAAATCCAACTTTTACCGCATACCGGTTTATTTTCGTGGTAAAATATTGTCGCAAATTTCGTGGTTTGGTGATCATTCGCGAAATTTTTTTCACAGCGAAATTCTGCTCTCTATTGCCACATGGTGCAGTCTGCAAGCACAGATTTACCATAAAATACTGTGGATATATAAACTAATTAATTCGAAAATTAATTCCATGAAATCTTAGAAATGCAAGGTTCGTGAAAATTTTCCACCGCAAAAATAAACCGGTATATGGCATGTGTGACATAATGTGTCTTTATTCTACAACCTTTATTTTATTAGGTTATAGTCCCATGCAATAAAGGAGAGAATGAGGAGCAAGATGTTGGTGACTTTGTGTATGAAAAAAAAATGTCCTTTAATTGATATATAAAATTGGACAAGGTGTGCTTTGAAAAAAATAGTGTTGATGCAGTTTTAAAATTGTTTTAAAAAGTTTATGCTATTGCTCACTCACTAATCCCCTTTTATGATAACTCTTGAGCATCAATAGTCCTCGTAAGACATGCACAAATTAACACTACGTCTTCTAACAATATTACATTAAAATTATTTGTAAGTATTATGTTCAGTAGAAAAATTAATAGACAATGGTCCATAATACTCATTACACACACACACACACACACATGTATAATAAACACTCTAAAGTTTGTGTAGCCAAAGTCAATATCTTAAGCCCGTTTACACTATAAACCAGTTTGGATCAAAGCGGTTCAGAAACCAGCTTAATTGTGTCCACATGTAACTGTGGTTGAATCGGTTTACAATGCTACATTGCATACATAATACAGCTGCTTCAGTAGGATAAGTCGGTTTCAAACCGCATTGAAATTGTCCACACCTAAACTGATTAATTTCTAAACCGGTTCCAAACCGCTTTAAGGGCATAGTGTAAACAGGGCTTTAGTCTAGGGAGAAATAAGTGATAGAGCAGTGATAATAAATATTATTAAATTTGCTCAAAAATAAGGCCAAAACAATTATTATAACACTTACATGTATAATACGCAATACGTATTATTATTTGGGAGTATTTATTATGAGAAAAGATACAATGTATAGAGATCACGTGGGAATAACTATTACTATAATTGACAATCAACAGTTTCTCCAAAATTATTGTTCTAATCTATATAATCATTATTACATATACTTGTACATGCAATTAAAATTACACAATATTTTATTGTTTTTATATTTTATAATGTACGTGTATGTACATGTACACATACGTGTAAGTGTATTTATAGTTTTATCTCAGTTATTATTGTCTATCAACACTCTCACTTTCATAGTGCTTAGCGTTGGTAGTTTACTGTATGTATAGGCACCAAATTTAGTGCCTACTCTTCTAGTAGTGGACAGGGAAACAGTGAGGAAACGAAGATGTAACGAATAGTAGTACACATGTCAATTAAACCACAATGTGAACATTATGCATTATGTATACATGTCAGTTCTTCCACAGTTACACAATTCCTTTAGCACTGTCATAATGCATATACATACATAACACACTGGCACTGACATAAGCACACACACACACACACACACACACACACACACACACACACACACACACACACACACACACACACACACACACACACACACACACACACACACACACTCACACACATACACACAACACACACACCAGCACTGATTGATGCACATACATGTAGATTCACTTTCAAAATGTGTGTTTACATGATCTACTAATAGTTTGATCACTTAAACCCACATACAAACTTAATGAGCTGTTGAGATCAAGTTACAATGTCCTGGCTGTTTCTCTTATCATTGGTACTTCATGTATCATGTCAACAGTTTGGTTCACTACCTCCTCGTCCAACTAAGGGTCAGTGTATAGTTTATGTAATACCTCTCTATTGTGTTAATAGGTGTAAGATTGTTTCTTGGTGAGAAAAATGTGACTATTGCTAGTTTCTCAATGATAGCTGCTGGTTTGTTTCATGATACTGATATAGATGGGCCAGGTAATGCTGTTGGTGTTGTTGGTAGTCCTGATGGTCAGAATGATGGTTTGTGGTGTCAGAGTTCTCTTAATCAGAATATGATAGGAACATGGTATTATCCTAATGGAACAACTGTATTGGGTTCTGGTAGTCCTCTTTTTGCTGACAACACTGCTACTGGTCAAATTGGTTTGTTAAGAATAGGAGGAATAGGAAACGTTCAAGGACTATACAGATGTGTTATACCAAATGAAGAAGGAATCAATCAGGCACTGTATGTTGCTGCTTATGGCAATGGGAATTTCCTCAAAGATGATGGTAAGTTTAAAATATTAGAATACTTTTATTCAATTTACTCATTGTACAGAAATTCCGATTGTTGATGGTCTTAATCCCTCATTCCAGCTCCTCTCATCAGTTGATGCTGATCCTCCAGTGTTTAGTTTATCATTTAATGTCACTAATAGATCACCAACAATAGTCACTTGCTCTGTTGATAATGGAAACCAGTTTAATGTATCTGATAATGATCTGATACGTACTGTAACACCAGTTAATAATGATGTACAAGTACAAGTATCAGTAATATTTAGAATGAGAGTGTCTGGCCAGTATAAATGTTTTGTTACTACTGACAGAATTAAAGCTACACCTTTAGTATCTACTAATATGACAATGAGGAATGTTACTGGTAAGTATATGCCCTAGCTATTCCTTGATTATCATTATTTCTTTAAAGTAACTGGATCTCCATCAAACTTGACCTACAGTAGAGATAGTCTTCTCTCAGTTACACTAGGCTGGTCTCCCTCAGCAGTGATTAGTGCTACTCCTCAGTATCATGTCTTTGTTAATAACAGTAATGGTATTATTATTATGAGTAACAACACTACAAATACTGAGCTGTCTCTCTCATTATATCCTGATGATAAATATAATATTAGACTAGTAGCTACTGGTGAAGACTTACCTAGTGAAATAATCACTGTTACTGTTTCTCAAGGTATGATCCATAATGTATTTTGATTATTACTTTGATAACATTTTCATTTTCAGTTGTCAGTATTGATGTACAAAGGCCAGTTATGATGCTATTGTCATCTTCCTTTTCATTATCCTGTACATTGACAATAGCTCCTAAAGTGAATGTTACTGTAATTGACATGTTCTGGGCTAACTCTAATTTGAATCATTTCAATTCTACAACTGATGGAGACATAGTTTTAGATGCTTTAGAGCCTACAATGATATCAGTTAATGATAGTGTTGTATATACACTTACTCTTAACTTCAGTTCATTGCAACCATCACAAGTTGGAGAATATGTTTGTGGAGCTCTACTGAATGATGGGGCTGCTACCAATATCATTAGTGTAGCATCAAATTATTCAATAGTTGTACAAGGTACTAATACATTTAAGTATAAAATCAATATATAGTTCATTATTATTTTCAGTCAGTTCAGTGCTTTTATATTATTAGCAATTTTTATGTTTATATTATTTATTTTTATAGTACCAACTCCTTCAGTTATTGTTGAGTATAATGCTACTGGACATTTAGTAGATGGAGAACTAGCGGAAGGACAGTTTCTTGATATTATGTGTATAGCTGACATCAGTCAATATATTGATACTAGTGTTAGTGTTACTATG
>NW_003546327.1:154656-172496 GCF_000090795.2 Amphimedon queenslandica | reverse complement strand
CAGTTGAATTTGGTCAGAGTCTAACTATAACATGTACCATAACAACAGTTGAGAGATTAGTAGTAACACCAATGATTACTTTCATTAAAATGAATGATACAGATATGGAAATGCTCTCTAACTTAAATAGACCATACAGTATCACAACAGATGATACTGGTTCAGTTACTAACTATACTCTAATACTGGATCCAGTGAGGTTTGATGATGCTGGAATGTATACATGTATAGCTGAGTTTAATGTAACTGGTTTTAATAATACCAATGATCCTAGCACTGCTACTTATGATTATCAAGAGGCTAATGGCAACTTTATTTTGATCTTCGATAGTAAGTCAACTATTATACTGTGTTCTACTCAAGTGTTTAAATTGAAAAAGTACATTACAGATTTAATCATAAGTTTTATATGATGATTGATTTTAAATTTATACTGATTTTGTTATCTTCTTACAGTTCCACCAGTGATTGTTACTATATCAAAGGAACATAACGATACATTATATGCAGGGACACCATTCTTCATTAAATGTGACATAATGTTGAATCCATTAGTTTCTATACCAGTGACTGTCACTAATCAATGGACACGTGATGGTACTAATGTTCCTATGGGTTCATCTGATGCTACTATTACTGAGGGTCTCAATATGATCAATTCATTACATTATAATGCAACATTAATGTTCTATCCATTGGATAATGCTGATGATAGTGGAATGTATACTTGTAATGTTGAAGTGAATGCTCCTTATAGTTATAAGTATCTCAGGAATACATCAACTAATGCTAGCACTTCCATTCCAGTTATTGGTAAGTAATTCTAATGCCACTTTTGCTTTGTTTAAATCCCTTCTTAATTTTCCTTCCCTCTCTCTTCTCATTACAGCTACTCCAGTGCCAGTAGTACAGATAGTGTCTATGGGTATTGCTGAACCTGGTGAAGAATACATGTTAAATTGTACAGTGACAGTTGTTGATGGACTCATAGTCTCACCAGTGATAACATGGACTAAGAGATCAGCTAACAATGTTATTAGTGTACCTCCAGTTCTTATGACTGTATCTAATGTAATGAGTTCTCTTTATTTGAACTTCTCTTCTCTCAATACTTCTGATGCTGGCCTGTATACTTGTGAAGCATCTATTAATGTTAGTCAGATGTCCATGGTAGCAAGGAATAATGAATCTTGGAATTTACGATTAAAAAGTAAGATCACATCAATCATTTGGAACTTTACCATCATAGTTTCTGTTATAAATCATTTTAGTTACAATTCCATTTATTTACCTTCATGTAAGCCAATCAAAAGAATCTAACTTATTAGCTGGCAGTAACCTGATATTAACATGTGATATCAGTGTTGATCCTAATGTTGATACACCATTCACTGTTAATGTAACCTGGAACATGACTGATCAACAGATCATGAGTAATAGTAATTTTGGAGGTGAAATTAATTCCAGTTCAATGCTTGCTGATACAGATCGTGTTAATATCAGCTCTGTTATGATGAGATCAGGTTTTAATGAGTATAGATCAACACTTAATTTCACTACATTGAGCAGTATTGAGGATTCAGGAACATATACATGTATTGTTACTATAGTACCAGCTTCAGCTTATGAATATGTAATGACTTCTGATACCAATTACACAAACATTCACTTCACTGTTACTGGTAAGCTTTAAAATGTAGTTATGTTGAGACCAATTGATATTTTTTGTGCATACCTAACCATTATTTTACTTGTAATTTTCTAGATCCTATTGTTGGGGGTTTATTTGCCTCGCCCAATTCATTTTTGGGTCTAGAAACATCATGTCCTGATTCAGACCCATATGATAACTTCACTCTTACCTGTACAGCCACTAAACCAACCATAGTAATACCAAACCTGGTAATAGCATGGACACATAATGGTACAATAGAAAGTGGTACTGTGACTACTACTGGAGGAAATATGACTACCACTGTTACTAATACATTGAGTTTTGACTCCAGTACTGCTTCTGATTCTGGTACTTATAGATGTACTGCTAGTATTACTGTACCTGATTCAACTGATATTGTCACTACTAGTGAGGGAATTACTGTGACTATAACATGTAAGTATATAGATGTTAGATTTCTCTCTTCTCACCTCAATCTCTTTCTTCTTTAGCTCAGAGCCTACCAGTTCCTGCTACTAATGTAACAGCTACTCCAGGAACAACTACTGCTGCTATATCATTCATAATACCTAACATTGCCTATACACCTGAAGCCTACAGTGTTAAGTATACTGGAGCAATCTTACAAACAACACAAGCAACTTCTAGCATAAGAATGAGCTCTTATGACATCACTGCAATTAACCAAGAATTTACAATCATGTTGACTGGCCTTGAGGAAGATAACACTTATACATATACAGTTGATTCTACCAATTGTCTTGGTACCACTAGTACTGTAGAGATGAGCTTCAGAACACTTCCAGCATGTGAGTGAAAATTGATAATTTGTCAGTAATTTTACTCATTTTAAAAATTACAGTGCCAGTTGCTCCTCCAATGAATTGTACTAATGTAACATTTCTACCATATAATGTTACACTTACCTGGACTGCACCACCACTAATGAATCAAAATGGAGCACCAGTTGGTTATAATTTAACATGTATGAATACTAATGGTGTATCAGTCAATGGATTGAGCCCAACGCGATCTTCAACAAACACAATGTTCACTATTACTGATGTTATGCCTTTTACTGGTTACACTTGTGAGCTGTCATTTATTAATGTAGTAGGAGAAGGACCCAGTTCTACCCAGTGTACTTTTGAAACAGCTCAAAGTGGTAAGCACAATATTTTGTAAAGTACTTTATGAGTTATTTGTTGTAGTGCCATACAACTCTCCCCAAAATTTTACTTCCATTCCGGATCAAACTTCTGTCTTATTTTCATGGATGGAACCAACCAGTACTAATGGAATTATTATTAATTATGACTTAACAGTAACTAATCTTGATGAATCAAAATCAATGTCCTTCATTATTGAAGTGAATCCTAACCAAAGATTTATAGACTATAATGTTGATGGTTTCAGTCCATATCAGAATTACACTGCTAGTGTTAGTGCTAGTACAATCATTGGAGCTGGACCAGTGGCTACTACTGCAGGAAGAACACTACCAGACAGTAAGCATATTATTATGATACATTTATTAAAATACAATACACAGTTCCTAGTTCACCTCATCTGGTATTGTCTCCAGTTGTCATTAATAGTTTAACAGTAGCTTATACTGTACCAGTTCTTAATGAAACTACTATCAATATAACATGGAGTCCACCATCTCATTCTAATGGAGAAATCACTGAATTTATTTTTGGAATAGCTACTGATGCCATTGATAGTCCTAATAATGTCTCATTTGTGCCTGGAAAAGCATCATATTCTCTAATATTTGAAGGATTAAGTTAGTATCTAATAGCAGTAGATATTGATCATGCATGTATTTTACAGAGGAAAGGATACCTTATTATGTGTCAGTTGTAGCAGTCAATCAAGTTGGTGAAGGAAACCCAGCAACTGCTATTGTCTTCACTAAAGCTGACAGTAAACTATTTTAAATGTAGATGAATGAATAACTTAATGTTATTTTATGTGCAGGTAGTGTTACAGTATCACTTTCTAATGTACAAGCAATGAGAATAGGAGATACAATAGTGTTATCATGGGACCCAGTGACACTAGAAGAAGCTAAAGGATTCTTTGTATACAGTATCAAATTAACTCCTGATGATGATAGCACTAGCAGTACATTAAGACAAACTAATACAAGAGCTATATCAGTAGCTTATGATACCACATCAGTTAATATAACTGATACTGAACCACAGTTAGCTTATACTGTGAGTATTAGTGTATTGCTATTGAGTGATGTAGGATTGATTAAAGGACCAGCTTTTCACACTTCCATAACAAGTTAGTTCTAGAGCTACATGTACTTTATTTTTATCTAAAAATGGTCTATTGGTAGTGGCACCTACAAATAACAGTAGCACTGATAATGGTAGTGTTCCTTTACTAACGGTAATAGTGTCAACATCATTAATATTAATTTTTTTTGTGGTGTTGGTACTCATGTCTATCACTATTGTTGTATTGTATAGAAAAAATTCAAAAAAATTTGACATAAGGTAAGAAAATAAAATAGGTCTAGAGTTATCTCAACTTATTTATGATACATTGTATCTATGTTATAATAGTAAAGACATTGAACTCAGTGTAGCACCTAATCCAGTATATGGTTTAGTTACTAATACTTCTACAACACAGTAAGAACTATCTACTACTCTATTAAAAGTTTGTATATGGCATTTTCAATAGAAATAATGAAGACTTGTATGAGAAGATTGATGATTATATATATGAACCAATAGATGATAGAATAGTGCAGCAAAAAGAAGAAGATACTCCAATTGTAGGAGACAGTGGTGATAACATAATATCAATAGCCAAGTGTCCTGTATATGATACTATTACTGTTCCAAGTAAATTCATTTTTATATTCACACCCACTTAATGTGTTTTTATAATCACCCTATATTAGTTTCTAGTCCCAATCAAGGAGAGACAAATGAAGAGCAAGATGCTGATGTGTACGAAATTATGCCTTAAAGTGCTTATAAATTTGGTGTGCTTTAAATAAAAAAGTGTTGATGTAATTTTATAGCTTTTAGAATTAATTTTAGATTGCATATGATGATGTTACATTATGTTGAGTATAGTGGATTACTCTTAATCGTATAATCATGTATTTTAAATTTTCTTAGTCATAATTTTGATTATTAATTCACAAATTAAGTTATCTAGCAATTAATATTTTTCCTTGAATAGGAGTGAGGAAGAAATAATCATTAGGGTTAATATCTAGCTATGCTACTGCTCTAATCTCCTTTTATGATAAATCTTGATATAACAAAAGTGTCAATAGTCCTCACAATACATGCACAAGTTAACACTACGTCTTCTAACAGGATTATATAAAAACTATGTTAAGTATTAAAACTATGTAGAGTAGAAAAATTAATAGACATTGGTTCATAATACTCACTACACACACATGTATGATAAATACTCTAAAGTTTGTGTAGCCAAAGTCAATATCTCAATCTAGGGAGAGATAAGTGATACAGTAGTGATGATAATAAATATTATCAATGCTCACTCTGTCCTGGATTTTCTAGTTTTTTCATTGGCTTTATAATGACTTCTTTCAAAAACTCACAACTAATGCTTGAATTATCTAAATACCTGTAAAAGGAGAAAGTGAAGTGGTAATGTGGTATATACATAATGATAAAAATCTTACACTTTAAAATTTTTAGGAGGATTCGAGTCATCATTCGACTCATTTAGATGAGTTTGAATGAAACTTATAATTTCAGAAGAATAATCGCCACCTTGTATAAAGACTGGGACAACTGTAACTTCCGTATCATTTGGCATATTGCAAGTGTCACAAGGCCCCACCTGACTATTGCAAGTGTATGTTCTTAAAGTTAACCCACCGGTAGATATAGATAAATTAACTTCCAGTGGTGTTGCAGTATGTATTGTCGGTTTGCTATTTACTATGCAAGTAATTTCCTTTAGTAACACTTGTCCATCATAGCTTGTTTCCTTAGTAACATTTATTATGACTATTATGCCTGTGAAATTATGGCAAAAAACCTCAAATAAAAAACACACAAACTTCCTTACTTGACGAATCATTGTTCTGGCCCTGGGACAAAGAACTAGTGGATGCCAATGCCATGATTAAGAGATTCAAGTCTTCAAGAAGATTAAATTAGAGACTAGAATGGGCGTGGTCTAGATCTAAAATCAACCCATTAATAATTATTAAGTCACTCTGGAATCTGCTTTGTAGGCAAACCATAGACATAATTACACCATTATCTACTCCTGGAAGAGAGCAATGGACCGTTTTAAGAGCGGACTGTGTGAGCTTGGACCCGGACTTAGCAACCATCAGTTCCACTGCATAAAGATAGCTTGTTACGTCTTCCTTGGTATATCACGCCAGACATTAGAGACCGTCACCACATTCATTGCTCTCTATGACCTCATGAAACAGGCACTACCTCATGGAGCCGACTTATTGATTTACCAGATATTATTGAAGCTAAATGTCTCCAAGTCAAAACTGGCAAAAATTGACCCGCACATCAACCGCAAGCACGAGAAAGATTTCATCCTTGATAACCCACAACTTGACCTTTTTCTGACAGTAGCTGTAATGCTAGACAAATTAAGCAATGAGAGATACCAGAAATTCAGAAACCAGTGCGTCCAATCTTTTCTTGTCAACTATCATGTTGACAACATAACTTCTCGTGCTGTCCTTTTGGAACTGCTAGCAGACAGGGGCTTGCTAGATCCTAATGACTTAACATCTCTTTTTCTCTTGTTCCACCACATCACATCTACCGATGGGTCGACTCAGTACATAAAAGTCCTCAGAGAGTTTTGTACAAGGCAAGGTATTGATGAGCCGGACTGGACTCAATCCCAACTACCCAATAATAGTATGTGTCCAGCTTATACATGCATAGATCTAATATACCGTATAGCGCAAAACTGTCAAGGGCTGTAAATTTTGTGGATTTTGCAATTTTTTGAAGATTCACAAAAACTACTTCCGCAAAAATCAAGTTATTAGGGCACAAGATGGCAGACAGTATAAATTCGTGAAAATTAAATTCACAAAATAGATTTTTAGGCAAATTCATGAAATTTATAGCTCTTGAAAATTTTTTGCTATACAGTACCATGGTCATTTAAAATTTTCTAGTGTCAGAGAGTCTAATTTGTCAGCTTCAAGTTGAAATCCAGCTATCTAGATCTAGCAGCTATGGGTCTAGTCTACGAGGAACAGTCTCTTCTAATGTAATAAATGGAAGCAATGTACCGGTACATTATAAAAATAAAGGTTAGTTTCTTAATCTTCTTCTTGCATCAGTAATGATTCTAACTTCTGTTGCTACCTTTTATATTAAGTTTGATTTTTTATTAGGTTGCGGTTTTAATTTTAACATCCGCCGTATAATCATACACTCTGTATTCATCGCATTATTTTTCTTAATTTGCTTGTGTCTGTTAATCGGATTTGGTTTGTTCTTTACTGGTACATATTTCCATCAACTAACAAATATTCAGGCAAACTCGTCTCATCAAATTGGTGCCAACTCGATTGTCCAACTCTTTCCAGGTCAGTGTATAAATCCCGATTGGATTAAGTCGATAAGTATTACAGTCCAAAGCTCACTCAATATAACAGTTTATAAAGGACTATGTACAGACCAACCTTCAACTGAAGTGTACAATTTGGAAAGTAAAACTTACCATCGCACCCAAAGTTTTTATAAATATTTGAAAAACTATTGTTTCAATGCAAATTACTATGGTGAAAAGCAAAGTGAACATTATCCACTATATACTGCTGGTCATGGTACCCTCTCTTATGATATTCAATTAGTGAATGCTAGTGAGATTGATGAGTCCCCTTGCCCATTGATATTATATCTCTTTAATGAGAGCTACTACTACAACTACTGGGTAAAAACTAATTATTATGGAGATCAACAAAGTATTGCTGAAGTAGCTTATGCTTATTCGCCTTGCCTCAATACAAGTGATGCCATGAATCGTGACCAAAATTATTTTTTTAACTTCAAGCACGATTTTGAACTCGAGGACAAAGGATTTTATTACACTCTTTGCTGTATCACAGTAAGCTTTTTTTCCAATCTAACAATCTCCGGAAGAGTGACAAAATATTCTGAGAAAAAAATGGAAGAGCTTCAATCATGTTTATCACCTAATGCAGTGCAGGGGGATGCCAATTGTACAGTGAATATGGGAAACTTCTTTGATAGTTCATTTAATTTATTTGTTGACACGACTTATGAGCTCTCAGAAAGAAATGCAACTGTAGTAGTGACACCAGAAGAATGGAATATAGCTAGTGTTCTTTGCCTATTATTGACAGTCTTGGTAATTATAAGTAGCATTATTGTCATTATTGTAGTTATATCTTGCAAGCAGAAAAAGAGAATCAAAGATTACTCAACTTTGTAGTGATATGTTTTGTTTATAACATTTGCTCTTAGTTTTGTAAAATATATGTAGTATATTGATTGATTAGCTTTGTTCAAAAATAATTGTAATTGATACCACCAATCTAATGTATTTATGTTTATTCATTTTGATGTTATTATTTTAATTGAAGTCATATGTTAATCCAGCAGCTAGAGCTAGTGTTATTTGATTCAGCACGACAATGGGCATTGATACTTTACTTACTATTGCATGTGGTAATCTCAAGCTCACAATAAAAGATAATATAGTGACAGTGTGTTTTGTCAGCATGTATGATTGTGGAAACACATGCACAGGTGTCTGCAAGAGTTGTATAATTAAAATGATTATAGCAGACGTTATTGCAAAAAATTAGTCCAGTTTTAAACACTAATAGTAAACGTGTTTCGTTTATCGTCTAAAATTTGGTCATAACTCAAAAAGTTAAAGTCAGAATTGGCTCAAACTTTTTACATAGCATAAAGACATCAATATATATCAGAAAATGTAATAAAAATTTGGGGTAATTTTGGAGCCAATTTTTTGGAAAAACCATGGGCTATAATACAGGGAATTTTTCAGGAATTTGGAGTTTTAAAAAAATGGTCATAATTCAAAAAATTGAAGTCGGAATCCGCTTAAACTTTCTACGTAGCATAAGGAGATCAATATATATCAGTAAATGTAATAAAAATTTGGGGTGATTTTGGAGTCAATTTTTTTAAAAAACCATGGGCTATAGTACAGGAAATTTTTCAGGAATTTGGAGTTTTAAAAAAATGGTCATAACTCAAAAAATTGAAGTCGGAATCCGCTTAAACTTTCTACGTAGCATAAGGACATCAATATATATCAGAAAATTTAATAAAAATTTGACATGATTTTATAGCCAATTTTAGAAAAACCATGCATACAGAGTACTTTTTATGGGTACAGAGTATTTTTCAGAAATTTGGAGTTTTAAAAAAATATTGTCATAGCTCAAAAATTGAAGTCTAAAGGGGGTCAAACTTTCTACATAGCATAAGGACATCATTATGTATTAGAAAATATAGTAAAAATTTGGGGCATTTTTGGAGCCGATTTTTGGAAAGCCATGGGCTTATAATGGTTTTTGGCCCAAATTTTAAGCAGCTTTAAATTTATTTTAATTTTAATTTTGATTGGGATCCATTCAAAGTTTACACAACATAAGATATAAAATTGAGAGTTTTACTAGATTTATTGATTTTTGTAAATAATCCAGTAATTTGTGCTGTACTTGTGCTGCCTATATGACTTTTGAACAATTTAAAAATTTGCTAACAAGGAGCACTTGCCAAAATCTAAGACAGATGTAATCTTTGAGAGCTGCATTAAAAGTCATATAGGCAGCACAAGTACAGCATTTAGGAGTTTCAAAGTTGGACAATTATTCTTACACTTTTAGTTTTGTTAATGCTATGATGTCACTATGAATGTCTTGTGTCAACACCTGATAACAGTTTGTCACATGATTCTGTCAGTTGGTTATGGAACTCCATACTTCTTGTTTTCTTTTGTTCCAACTAGTTCAACTGTTCTTTGTAGCTGCACAAGATCCATCTTCTTCTCTCTTACCCAGTAGAGGTAAGAGAATGAGTAGATTTATATGTGTTGAATGTACCTATAATATACCTTATGCTCATAATTATACTATGTCACTATGTCAGGTTGTTTGTTCTATGTGATACATATCTATGCCAAATAGCAAAATACAAAATAAATTCCTAATGGTGTGGTCTAAATCTATTCATTTAGACCATACCATTAGGAATCTATCAGATATTATACAATCTGAACACATTATAATTGTAATCATATAAAGTTTGAACCATAAATGTGTAATGTATCTAATAAATGTAATGTATACTGTATAGGGATGTAAAATTTAAATGCATGTAATGCCTTGATTGACTTGTAAGTACTTAAATTATAGAGGGACACAGCCTTCAGACAACCATTTTAAAAGGTTATGTTTTTTTACAATTTAATTGCGAGCAGTTTCATTTTATATATTACAAGGTTAATTGCTACAATCTTGTGAGGTTGTGACGCGCAACCTTAGTATTTCTGTATGGGATATCCCAATATACTCAAAATTTGACAGCTGCTATCTTATTTACTCTTGTAAAGGTGTTCAGCTGTATTTACCTTATGAGGACAGGATAATACCTGATTATTCTATGATATATGCTAGCCAGTTTTATGATGCTGATCAGAATAATGATGTTAATGATATCATTGATGCTTTGTGGTGTCAGAGTGCTAACAGTAGTGCTAGTATTGGAGTGTGGTATTATCCTAATGGAGCTAAAGTACCTATATTTGATGGAAACTTCACTAATTCATCAGCTCCTAGTCCAGTGTTCAGTATGAGAATCAGTGGTCAGATTGCACTAGCTAGAAATGGTGGACTATCAGGATATGAAGGTTTATACAAGTGTATCATTCCTGATGAGAATGGAGTAAATCAAACACTAGTGGTTGGAGCATATACTGATACTGGATACAATAACAATGGTATGTGATGAATATGGACTATAATTAATGTAATTCTTTTACAGATGGCCCTGATGCTGATCCTACTATGCAGTTCTCTCTCCTCTCCACTAGTAGATTAGCTACTACTCCAGTCTTCAGTCTCAGTTTCAACGTCTCTGATGGTCCTCCTACTACTGTCAATTGTTCAGTGAATGGGACTGGAATATCTACTGAATTGTCTCGTAAGATAGTTAATGGACCGGAATCTGTTACAAGAGTGACAGTAGCAAACTTAAGTGAAGCTGGTAACTATCAGTGTACTGTATCTAATACCAGAGTAACTAATGCTCCCATTAATGGTGTTATTGCAGTTACTAGCATTTCATCTTTGATTGTATCAGGTTAGTGATGATTCATTACTATAAATGTCATTATTAGTTTATTTTCAGTATCTGATACTCCAACTGGTTTAACTGCTACAAGATTAAGTACTGGTTTATCTCATGTAAGACTCTCCTGGTCTACTGTATCAGGAGCTACTGGTTATGAGGTCTACTATCAATTGTCTAGTATTACTCCTGTTAGTGTAGGCAATACTGCTTCAACAACAACCAATATAACATCAGAATTAATTCGAGGGATTACATACACTTTCTATGTAGTATCTTATGGATCAGCTTCTCTACCTAGTGGTAATGCTTCAGTTATGTTAACAATTAGTAAGTAAATTGAATACAATTAAAATTACCTGTATTAACGAATGTATTCTTTTAGGTGATCCAGTGGTCAATGACTTTATGGTTGCACTAACTACAATTTCTGCCATTACATTAACATGGAGTCCACCAACTGCTGTTGTACCAATTAGTTATAATATTAATAGGAGATGTAGGAGAGTATGTGAATCATCAGTCACTAGTAATAATGAAACATCAGTTTCTTCACCACATACTTCAACTGGTACACCTCCTTACAGTCAATGTGGCTTTGATCTTATTGGAGTATATGGAGCTGATATAGCTTATTTGACTACTAATTATTTAGCTACTACACTTTTAACTGGTAATAATACACTTTGCCGATACAAGAATAATAAATAATTATTATTTTTCTCTGTAGCCCCTACTGCACCAGTGGATGATATTATATTCTCATCAGTAGAGTCAGTGTCAATGACTGTCTCATGGGATGAAGTACCTTGCAATGGAAGGAATGGACCAATCACTGGATACTACCTCACATACACTAACATCACTTCAAACACTAGTTATACTGTTAATATCACTAAAGGAGACAACAGAATATATAATCTCACAGGATTAATACCATATACTAACTATACTGTGAGTATAATACCTTATAATTATAATATGAATGGACCAGCTAGGCAAGAAATACAATTAACTTCTAAATCATGTAAGTTAATGAGATATTGATCAGTTTAACATGATCTTAACACAGTTCCTGGTGTGATAACTGATCTAAGACATGCAAAAAACCCAGATGCAATAAATATTGTATGGAATCCTCCTACAATACCTAATGGTATCATTACAGTATATGAGATAAGATATAGAGAGTCTACCAGTACTGGTCCATACAATATAACTAACACTACTAACACTCATTACATTATAGTAGGATTGATACCTAATACTAGTTATACTATTGGAGTGAGAGCATATACTAGTATTGGACCAGGAGAATGGACTAATAGAGAGTACTCTACTATTGAAATACGTAAGAAATTATTCAGAATACTATGATGATAATGTTCAAAATTTCTCAGCTGTCATTGAAACCTTCACTATAACAAAGTTCAATTCTACAGCAGTGAGGGCTGACTGGAGTTTAGTTCATAGAGCTAGTCATTATACTGTCTATTTTGAGTCAACCAGTAGCTCCTCAAGAAAGAAGAGACAAGTAGAGACAGGAATGAGAGTATTTCCAGGTGACACTACTGAAGGTCTAATAGGAGGATTAGATCCTAGTCTGAACTACTTGTTCTCTATATCTACATCATTTAATGTTAATGGAATCATCTATGAAGGAGAGAGGAGTCATTTCATTGAACCAAGTAAGATTTTTCTTTTTAGTTTTAAAGCTATGCAACGTAATAATGCACTCATCTGTATTGTTTTTAGCAAGCACTTTATCAGCCACTTTTAGAGCTACTTCTACTACTTTAAGTAAGAGAAATTACATTATCGGAATATTAAACTTTGTTATAATTATTTTTACAGTACAAAGCCCTTCTCCGACAATAAGTAAGTTTGAGAAGGAATTATAATAGCATAATACTTTTAGCATAATTATTATTTTTTAATCTAAACTTATAATTCTAGATAAACCACCACAAGAGAAAGTTTGGTTAACTTCTCCATGGAGCAGAGTGAGTATCTGTTACCACACACAGGCTTACATTATGCTTTCAATTTTTATAATCTATGCACTGGATATAAGTTGTAATATTAATACTTGTTCAAATTTTGTAGTGTTTTCCTGACTGTCATCGTGGTGTAAGGAATAGAACAGTCACTTGCATGACTGCATCCACTCGCATGATTGTGGACAGTTGTTCTTCTCCTCCACCTTCAAGCATTGAGCTATGCCATAAAAGAGGGCCATGCACACAATGGATTGTGGAATCTTGGTCATCAGTAAGTTCTAAACTTCACACTGATGTGATTTATTTATGCAATTATTGCAAACATCCATGAAAAAGTACATAATATACTAGATCTAATTTTTGCAATTTTAATAGTGCTCAAAGTCTTGTGGAGCTGGTTATCAAGTTCGTAGAATCACATGTCAAACAACTTATGACAATATTGTATTGGATGACACACAATGCTTGACTAAACGTCCTCCTGTATTTAGGTACTGCTTTGAACAAGAATGTCGTAAGTTATATGCTTAAATGTAATGGCATGTCTTGAGTAGTGCAAGCATCATAACATTATACTCAAATAATGACAGAATAAGTTGAAGTTTGATTTATGAAGTCTCTTTTACCTGATAGCTTGTACACAATCATCGTTTTGTGAGATAATTGCTAATACTGAATTGTGCTCAAGAGCTGAATATCAAAGAGATTGTCATTGCACTTGTGGACCTCATGAATTGTAAGATATATTGAACAGCAGCATTTTAAGTTAAAAATACTCATAATTTGTTTGTTTAAATTAAATGTATTAATAATTAATCAATGTAAGGCAACACAATTGAGCACATTTGATGTGACTAGACTAATCAACTAATCCCGTCCTTACTTGTCAGATTATTTCTGCATGTAATGAAAGCATCAATATGCACTGGAAATGACATTTATAATCTTTCATACCAAAACCATTTTAACTATAATACTTGGCATTTATTTAGGTATGGCCAAAGTAAATAAGACAAATTAAATTAAATTATGCATAAAATGGTCATTTTCATTTTGGCCCAAAAAATAAAAAAGTTAGAAAAATTATATTGATGCACAATGTTGCCCTTATACTGTCTGAAATTTATGAGCACTTGAGCATTCAAAATTCGGCCAAAAAACAAAATCATGCAAATACGTCTTTACATCTAATCATAATGATAATAACAAAACTAAAAGTATAAAGCCAAAAATTGTTAACTATTAAAAGGCCTAAAAATTTTCAAAGTAAATCTAGCATTCAGCAGAAGTTAGTACTACTTGCTCCATTTAATTTTGTTTTTCTTCCCATTCATAATCCCAGACTGGTCCACACGTTTCCTCACTCTCTGGAGTCAACGGAACCCTCATGACACGTTTGCCATGAACAAGAAGAGACTCCATAATTGTTACTGCAGAAGCTATCCTTTCAGGCTCACCACCAAAGGTTGCATGTAACTCTCTTAATAGATTGCGATAGGCTGTGTGGAATGCTCTTGCTTCTGTGTAGCAGTTCCCAGTTGTGCCTTCTTTGCTCGGATCGTCTCTCATTGGCCACACACCTTTAGAGTCAAAAGGAATGTCAGCTCCACTGTATGAATAATACTTGTCATCCTCATTCTTTACTAGTTTCTTTTGGCAGACAATTTCCATCAATTGATAATAATGTCCTAACTGATCCCCATCACTTACTGTGGGATCTATTGGACTAGCACCTTCTCCTTGCTCTTTTATCTCTTTGATTGCATCTAATGCAGTTTGAGTATCTTTAACTTCAATGAGAGTACCTAGTTCTTTAGAAAGGCGTCCAAGGCCATGAGACTTGAAAATTGTTGGGTTGAAAAACTTCTTCTCCATTCTCTTCAAATTTTTGCATGCACTGCTCTATTTCGGTATAAAACTCTCCTATTGTATTGTGTAGTAGCAGTCCTAAGATATTTCTGTTCCTACCCTCAGTGACACAAGATAATTTTGGCTTCTCAAGCACCAATGGTACGGTGTATATGTGTTTTCTTGAAACTTTTTCTAAATGAACTTTAAGAGATGGATGTACACAGCCAGGAAGTCCTACACTTGGATATTTAGGTGCAACATCAGGACTATCAATAATAGGATGGCCTCCATTCATTGCATTTATAATGTTGCCCACAAGAGCCAAGTGGAGCATCTCTTGCATGAGGATCCCACGAATAGTTTTATATACTTGAGTATTGCATCCATCACCAATAGAGTATAGAGAAGTCATATAGAGTGGTATAGTTGCCAGTTCCAATTTTAAGCCAATTTGTAACTGCTCCCACAGATTTTCATCAGTACACTTTTTCTGTATTTCGGGATCCTGAGAATTTTTCTTGTATTTATAAAGAGGGCGCTTATCTTCTGGACAATTTTTATTCTTTAACCCACGGTAACTTTTTGGAATTTGTAGCGTTGCAAAATAATACTGATCAACAAATTTTTCACAATAATCCTTAATATTGAAAGGAATTGCACGAGCCTGGCATGTAGGCAGTTTAGCATAATCCTCAAACATACTTATAGCTGCTATGTGGTTTGGTTCATCACATTGTAACTCAGGTAAAACTTCACTAGTATCATCCATACGAGCATTTATCTCCTCTAATTGCTTTACTGGATTCTCCAACCATTTTAGTATCATTTTTCGCTGAGGTTCCGGTAGATCCCTAGTAACAGGCATATAACTAGCGTCATTTATGTCAAGGCTCATGGATAGGTTTAATAGGCCAATATTTTGGGGTGAAGTGACAGAGTAATAATTGCTCAAATTGAGTATACCGTGCATGACAGGATATAGGTGATGGTATTGGGAAAATATTGGTTGGATGTGATCCACCCACGTGTAAGTCTTGTCTGGATCATATTCTGGATTAGAAAAGGCTCTAATTACTAATGAATTAAGTGAAAAACTTGCACACTGTTGATCCTCTTCTCCTTCACTGGGACAGAAATCAAAGGCATATACTTGACCATCAATGGGAAGTTTCATTACAGCACTATCTTTACAAGGAGGCTTACTATATTCTCGAAGTGAACTCATTTCCTTTACTGCAGTGAAAGTAAACAATGCAACTCCATTTTCATCTGTTTTGACATTCATAAAGAAGGACTTACACCATCATAGGGAATAGGGTTATTTTTTCTCCCAACTTTAACATCTAAATTAGCTACCGGTTCTCCAAATTGTGAAACAAGAAAGGGAACACTGACAGACATAGAGACAGATGGATGAATAAAGAATGAATATTCTTCTTTTGGTCGCATGTAGTAGTTAGTCTCTTTCAGCATCAACTTTAGGTTATGCTTAGAAGTAGGCAATGCATAACAGTTAGGATAGACTTCATTAGTTTCTGAGCTCTTGTCTTGCATTAAAGCTAAAACCAGTGAAGAAGAGGAGAGTAGCTTTTCCTTTTGAAAATAATTTAGTTCAATGTCCACTATTCCACCAGTTGATTTCAACCAGTCATTGCTGTTGCAAGAACCACTGTGGTCCTGACCACAATAATGAATTTCATTCCCTAATACCTCTATACATACTCGCTCCTGGTCATGCAATATACCAGCATAAAGAGGATTGATGTATAGTAGATTTCCATTCGAGTCACTTGGCAGTGAATTGCTTAAGTCTATTGAAAGCAAATCTCCATTCACTTCAAATGGAGCATCACTCATCCATTTTTTTAGTGGCCCAGAACATGAATCTTCAGGTGGTATATTGCTTATATCAGGTGGGTGCTTTATTTCAGTTTTACTTAAGAGCCTCTCCCCTCCATAATTTAAAGGTTCAGTGTCTTTACTGACTCCAATTGTTCCAGTCATTAAACCACGTGTGAAGCCATTATTTTCTCTACCATATCCACTCAATGAGACTGACAACTGTAATTTGTTGTTCCCTTTTGTGCTCAATCCCTTTAACTTTTTAAGTACAGTTGATCCCCTCAAATCTCCCCATTCAATGTCATTGATAGTTGTAGTTGACAATGCTCCTTGAGTGGATGAACCACCATCAGTGCAAACCATTCTCTTCCACATGCTCTGTGATATTGAGCTTGGAGTCCAATTCCCTCTTAGGGCTTCTGCACCATCGCTCCATACTATCCTAAACACCATTCCATATATAACACTAGCAGCCCCTTGCCATTCAGTGTCTATGTCTACCATTTTTGCAAAAGGATGGTTACCACTGTCTAAAATTGCAGCTCCTATTACTTCATCGTCAGTCACTCCACTATCAGTTGTGACTCCTGTAACAGAAGTGTCTTGGATTGAGAATTCGTTTGTACCAATATAGTTCCAATTACCATTAGGATCATCTTCAAACGGATCATCAATATTGGGGTCAAAGTTGCAGCGATAGTTATTAGGTGTAGAAGCATCTGCACGATATTTTCCGTAGAAATGAACCCTTGGAAAATCCAAGTATGATGCTTGTGAAAATGAAAAAATCCTGAAAAATATAATAATGAGTAACATTAGCAGCCTTGATGCATGAATGATTCTGCAAATAGCATTAAGACACCACATAAAAGTAAGGAGAAGAGATATAGGATTCCATGATAGCAAGTTCATCATTGATTTAAACTAGGCTATAGCTGCAGCATCAACAAGATTAATGATGTAATTTAGACTTGCAGTGCTAACAGAGCTATTATATGCAGTTTATGCACATACATTTATATGGTTCTAATAATTGGAGTTTAAGCAATAAGGTTAAACGCTGTTAATATCCATGAGCCGGGAGGGTTGGTAATGGGTGGGGCTTAGTTACTATCAGCTATT
>NW_003546327.1:143694-154646 GCF_000090795.2 Amphimedon queenslandica | reverse complement strand
AGAGTATTCAGTTGCTCATGACAAATACGGCCCACCCTGCATTGGACCCCTTAGTTGGTTCAGCTGGTAAGAGTTAGATTTTGGCAGCACTTGTTTAGGTGCCAGGCATCATTGCTGCATTGCTGCCAGGGTGGGCCAGGTTGGCTTCATGATCTGGCCGTACTAGCTTCACAGCGTTGAACTAGTGCGTAGGCCTTGGGTTCAGTTTGACCACCATTTACAACCAGGCAAAGCAAGCTTAGGGGGTGTGGCCCATACAATGTTACCAACCCTTCCCTCTTTTCCCCCTTTGTTGGGGTGATTTGCAGGGCTTATTGTATTTATTGTATATATTTTGTGTGTGCATTTCAGGGCGAATAGGATATTAATAACTTTCTAAAACAGAGACTGTGGTCTACTACTAGATACTATAAAACTTCACCACACTTTACATAACTGTCTGCCTGAGTGTCTGGTTGCAAAGAGACCATAATAGAAGTGCTTATAATTTGACAGCTGTCATTATTGCACTGGCTGCATGTTAAGAATGTGACACCACCAGATCAAAATTCAAATAAAGGTTTAATACTAGAGAATCGACAAGCCATCCATGCAGTTGGTTAAAAACCAAACGACCAAACCCATAGATTAATTTTGCTAAACTGTTATTTTTTGTAAAAATTAAAGTCCTGCTTTATGTGTTATAAAAAATGGAAAGTTCAAATGTAGCAATAGTACAATATAGCTTTCCATAACAGCTAGATCCTACAATTATATGTACACCATTAAAGTAGTAAAAAGTACCATTAGTAGTAAACCATACCATTACCAGTAAAACCACACCATTAGTATGCCATTAGCAGTAAAATCACACCATTCATAGTAAACCACACCATTAGTATTGTATGTACATGTAGCATAGATGCCATTAGATCTACTAACTTTGTCAGCATTATCAGTTGCAATATGTTATATATGTGTATTTAGTCTGGTCTGGTGTGCATTATATGAGAAAGAGATACATGAAACTAAAAGAATGTAACACATTGAGGGGTTCCATCCTTTAGCCACATAATCATCATAAAGATCAAGATATTTACATGTAACTTTAATAATAGTTAGACGACAACCCTACGGTTGGTCCGTACAGATGCACTTCATCACTAAGGGCTTTGCTCAATATAAGAGGTGAGAGAGAAAGAAAGTGTGTGTATGTGTGCACATTGTGCAAGTATTTATAAGGACAATTAAGTTAAAATGATGATAATAAATAGATTTGCAAAAATTAGTCCAGCTCTATACACTAATAATAGTAAAGGTGTCTCACTAATTGTATAAATTCCACTAAAGTCTTTCCTTTGTTGATGTCATGATGTGGATAGTACCAGTCAGTAGGAACATTATTATCCATTAATACACTCAAGGTGAATCCAATTTGTGCAGTATATAACCGATGTCCTTCAACATAGCTCTGCAGTGATTGTAAAGATGAATGAGCTTTATTAAGAATTGTCTCTAATATTGTATTTGTGTCATCTTCCTGACTGTCGTAGATAAGATTTGACTTAATGGGTGGCAGTAAGCTATGAATCTTGTTTAGTATTGGTTTTAGCTCATCAATTGAGAGTGACTGTGGTTCCCTCTTAGTATCACTGAATACATTATGGTAATCAAGTAGTCTTTCCCTTAATGATGTGGTAAAGGAAGATGATAAGTCATTTCCTGTTAGAGCTATTACATGATATGATGAGAGTCTATTGTGATGCTTCAATGCAAGTAGCTGCAGTAGTGATAGTGGAATGAAGCACTTGAAAGGTGCCTCTAAAATTTAAAACAGTGGTCATAACTAAAAAATTTGAAGTCAGAATTAGCTCAAACTTTCTACATAGCATAAGGACATCAATATGTATCAGAATATATAATAAAAATTTGGGTGATTTTGGAGCCAATTTTTGGAAAAAAATATAGGCTATTAGTAACACGGTAGCGTTACTAAGTAGGATTCATCCCAAAACAATATAGCTGCCACGACTTTTGCAGCCTTGCTATACCGGGAAAATGAGCTCCTATGCTTACCAGACTTCTTAGAGGACCTTATATCTTTCATTATGCATAAATGGCCATTTATGTTAGATTTTGACCACCAAAATTTTATTAATTTTGATGTACAATGTTGCCCTTATACTGTGCTGAAAGTTTGAGTCAATTTATGAGCATTTGAACATTCAAAATTTGACCAAAAAAAACTAATGAGTCTATAGTAATAACAAAGCATAAAACCTAACATCATTAACTACTAAAAGGCCTAAAAATGTCAAAGTAGATCTAGCATTCAGCAGGAGTTTGTACTCGCTCCATTTAATTTTGTCTTTCTTCCCATTCATAATCCCAGACTGGTCCACACGTTTCCTCACTCTCTGGAGTCAACGGAACCCTCATGACACGCTTGCCATGAACAAGAAGAGACTCCATAACTGTTACTGCAGATTTTATCCTTTCAGGCTCACCACCAAAAGTTGCATCTAGCTCACGTAATAGCTTGCGATAAGTTGTGTGGAATGCTCTTGCTTCTGTGTAGCAGTTCCCAGTCAAACAATTTTTGCTTGGATTGTCTCTCATTGGCCACACACCTTCAGAGTCAAAAGGAATGTCAGCTCCACTGTATGAATAATGCTTGTCATCCTCATTCTTCACTAGTTTCTTTTGGCAGACAATTTCCATCAATTGATAATAGTGTCCTAACTGAGCCCCATGACCTACTGTGGGATCTATTGGACTAGCACCTTCTCCTTGCTCTTTTATCTCTCTAATTGCTTCTAATGCAGTTTGAGTATTTTTAACTTCAATGAGAGTACCTAGTTCTTCAGAAGGTTTCCAAGGCCATGAGACTTGAAATTTGTTGGGTCTAAAAACTTCTTTTTTTAACTGTCCAAGTTTTTCTATGCACTCCTCTATTTCAGTATAAAATTCTCCTATTGTATTGTGTCGATCTTCTAGTTCTGCATACACATCCTCAGTGACACAAGATAATTTTGGCTTCTCAAGCACCAATGGTACATCGTATATGTGTTTTATTGAAATTTTCTTTAAATGAACATTAAGAGAGGGATGTACACAGCCAGGAAGTCCTACACTTGGATATTTAGGTGCAACATCAGGACTATCAATAATAGGATGGCCTCCATTCATTGCATTTATAATGTTGCCCACAAGAGCCAAGTGCAGCATCTCTTGCATGAGGATCCCACGAATGGTTTTATATACTTGAGTATTGCATCCATCACCAATAGAGTATAGAGAAGTAATATAGATTGGTATAGTTGCCAGTTCCAATTTGAGGCCAATTTGTAACTGCTCCCTTAGATTTTCCTCGCTACACTTTCCCTGTATTTTGGGATCTTTTGAATTTTTTTTGTAATTATACAGAGGGCGCTTATCTTCTGGGCAATTTTTATTTTTCAACTCATAGTAACTTTTTGGAATTTTTAGCGTTTTAAAATAATACTTGTCAACAAAGTTTTTGCAATAATCCTGAATATTGAAAGGAATTGCTTTAGCCTGGCACACAGGTGGTTTAGCAAAATTCTCAAACATACTTACAGCTGCTATGTGGTTTGGTTCATCACATTTCAACTCAGGTAAAACTTCACTAGAATCATCTATACTACGAACATCTATGTCCTCCAATTTTTTTACTGGATTCTTTAACCATTTTAGTATCATTTTTCGCTGAGGTTCTGGTAGATCCCT
The DNA here is from genome assembly GCF_000090795.2 of Amphimedon queenslandica. Taxonomy (NCBI): domain Eukaryota; kingdom Metazoa; phylum Porifera; class Demospongiae; order Haplosclerida; family Niphatidae; genus Amphimedon; species Amphimedon queenslandica. The sequence continues at coordinate 150,917 of NW_003546327.1, read as the reverse complement.
AGTAACAGGCATATAACCAGCATCATTTATATCAAGGCTCAAGGATAGCTTTAATAGACATTGCAATATTTTGGGGTGAAGTGACAGAGTCATAATTGCTCATGTCGAGTATATTGTGCATGACAGGATATAGGTGATGGTATTGGGAAAATATTGGTTGGATGTGATCTACCCAAGTGTACTTCTTGTCCGGATCATATTCTGGATTAGAAAAGGCTCTAATTACTAATGAATTAAGTGAAAAACTTGCACATTGTTGGTCCTCTTCTCCTTCACTGGGACAGAAATCAAAGCCATATACTTGACCATCAATGGGAAGTTTCAATACAGAACTATCATCACAAGGAGACTTAGATCTACTATACTTTCGAATTGCACTCATTTCCTTTACTGCAGTGAACTTAAACACTGCAATTCCATTTTCATCTGTTTTGGCATTCCATTTCCACTCAGAAGGAATTACACCATCAGTAGGGAGAGCTGATGTACACGGCTTATAGGCTGCCTCTTTACATCTCACAACTTTAACATCTAAGTTAGCTACTGGTTTTCCAAATTGTGAAACAAGAAAGGGAACATTCACAGACGTAGAAACAGATGGATGAACAAAGAATGAATATTCTTCTTTTGGTCGCATGTAGTAGTCAGTCTCTTTCAGCATCAACTTTAGGTTATGCTTAGAAGAAGGCAATGCATAACAGTTAGGATAGACTTCATTAGTTTCTGAGCTCTTGTCTTGCATTAAAACCACAACCAGTGAAGAAGAGGAGAGTAGCTTTTCCTTTTGATAATAATTTAGTTCAATGTCCACTATGCCACCAGTTGATTTCAACCAGTCATTATTGCAATAAGGACCACTATGGTCATTACTACAGTAATGTATTTCATCCCCTAATAGATCTATACATTTCTGCTCCTGGTTATGCAATATACCAGCATAAAGAGGATTTAAATATCGTAGATTTCCATTCAGGTCAATTGGCAGTGAATTACTTAAGTCTATTGAAAGCAAATCTCCATTCACTTTAAATGGAGCATCATACATCCATTGGCTTTCATCAGAATTATAGCATGGATCATTAGATGGTATATTGCTTATATCAGGTGGGTACTTTATTTCAGTGTGACTTAAAAGCCTCTCTCCTCCATAATTTAAAGGTTCTGTGTCACTGCTGACTCCAATTGTCCCACTGATTAAACCAAGTGTGAAGGCAGTTTTAGCAAAATCTTCATGGTTTCTAGTATATATACTCAATGAGATAGACAACTGTAATTTTTTGTTCCCTTTTGTGCTCAATTCCTTTAACTTCTCAAGTACAGCTGATCTCCTTAAATCTCCCCATTCAATGTCATATATAGTTGTAGTTGACAATGTTGCAGAAATGAAATCTTCCATATGAAGTCTTTTATAACACTTCCTTCTAGGCCACATGCTCTGTGTTATTGAATTTGGAGTCCACTTTCCACTCAGGGCTTCTGTACCATCACTCCATACTATCCTAAACACCATTCCATATACAGTAGCAGCAGCCCCTTGCCATTCAGTATCTATGTCTACTATTTTTGCAAAAGGATGATTACCACTGTCTAAAACTGCAGCTCCAATTACTTCATCATCAGTCACTCCACTATCAGTTGTGACTCCAGTAACAAAGGTGTCTTGAATTGAGAACTCATTTGTACCAATATAGTTCCAATTACGATCAGGATCATCTTCAAATGGATCATCAATATTGGGATCAAAGTTGCAGCGATCATTATTAGGTGTAGAAGGATCTGCACGAAATTTTCCATAGAAATGAACCCTTGGAAAATCTAAGTATGATGCTTGTGAAAATGAAAAAATCCTGAAAAATATAATAATGAGTAACATTAGCAACTGTTTCTTCCAACAGCATTAACATAGAAAAGGGCATGTCATGGCCATCAAACTCACCATATAAAAGTAAGGAGAAGAAATATTGATTTAGGAGGATTCCATGATAGCAAGTTCATTGTTGATTAAAGGGCTATACTGCAGCACCAACAAGAGTAATAATGTAATTTCAGGCTTAAAGTGCTATAATAAAAGTCTAACAGAGCTGTTATATGCACATACATGTACATACATGTATATGGTTCTAATAATAACTTTCTAAAAATAGAGACTGTAGTCTACTACTACTATAGTAAGACTTCATTGGCCTCACCCACTCTTTGCATAACTGCTGCCTGAGTGTCTGTCTTTCATTTACATGTATACAAGTAATAGGTTACAAAGAGACTAAAATAAGAGGAGTGATTACAATTTGGCACTTGTCATTATTTCTCTAGCTAAATGCTAAGAATGTACCACAATAAGTGTACAAAAGTGGCCAAACTAGAATCTAGAATTTATAAAGTACATATAGTTAGACAGTAGTCTATCGCCGATACTGAACAACCAAATTGCCAATTTCTGCTCCAGAGTAAAATTGGCAAAAATTGGTCTGTACTTGTGTAGGCGGGACTGACATGCATGTGCACGTGTGTGTGCGCGCATGCGCAGAAGAATAGCACTAACCTAACGCTTGTCACTTTATCAAGTGACAACAAGAGTCAATTAAGAAGATCCTCATTCCTCTCCCTCCTTCATCTGCCTTCGCGCTCAGTCTCTTAGTAAGTTTGATCTCACGTCATCATATCAAGGAGTTGTGATGGATTCTGTTCCATTCTTACATGTGGAATATCTCGTTAAGACAGGGTTGACATATGATGAAGTTAGCAAGGAGTTGGAGAGAGTTTACCCTGGAGTTAGTGGATTGTCTCCTCGTAGCGTGAGAAGATATTGTAAGGTTAATGGTATCTCTCATTTGAATGAAAGGGAAATCGAATCTTTAGCTACAGAAGCAATAATGGAGGTATCATTTGGAATCAACAGAATTCATTATAATTTCAGTAATATTTTTCTATAGGTGGGGGCATCCTATGGCAGAAGACTCATGAGAGGATATCTATTGTCTAAAGGATTTAGGATTTCTGAAAGAAACATATCTTCTGCATTGAAAGTAGTGGATCCCATTTCATATGAAGAACGTCGTAATAATTCACTGGATCGCACAAACCCAATTCCTTATCGGCCAAGGTATTACGGGCACAAGCTTCACGTAGATCAAAACGAGAAACTGATTCTATTCGGGGTTACATTAGTCATGGCAAGAGACGGCTTTTCGGGGAAAATAATCTCTTACGGTGTCATGCCTATTAAGAATAATATTGCTATATATGATCTTATTTACAGGTAAGTTGAAGTTGGCATGTACCTTATTGCCTAGCTTAAAATTTTACGTCATTTTAGCATTATCAAATTCTATTATGTGTGGGTGATGCATGAGTGATACAACAACCAGGCATGAATATACATGTATCTATGAATAATTATCCTAAGATTTTTACACTGCATGTATACTCCTTGTTTGGTTTTTGAAATGCAATGCTTTTTTTGTTATAGTGAATAAAAAATAATTGCTTTGTGGTTAATTGTGTTTATGCATTAATTTAGAATACTAATTAATTCCTATTCCTTCCTTTACAGGAAAGCATTGCAAGACTATGGCCTATGGGACCAAATTAGGGTAGACTGTGGAAGAGAGTTTTACCTCATGTTGTTTATACAAGAAATTTTACGTCAATACTATGGTTCTTCTGATGTATGCCCTTATGTACAATCAACATCTACAGAAGTAAAGTTTCTGCACATAAAATGATCTGTTTTGTGTATGAATGAATAAATGCTATTATTTTTATCATTGAAACAAAAAGCTTATTTTTACTACAATTCATCTTTATTATACAGAACATGCCCATTGAACGGATTTGGTCTGAAGTAAACCTAAGAGTAAATTATCCGGTGAAAAGGAAATTAATTTCCTTAGTAGATGATGGGTATCTAGATATGGGAGATGAAACCACCAAGTTTTGTGTATCGTTTATTACATGCAGAGTGGTTCATGCTGGCATTGAAAGATTTGTGGATGCATGGAACGAACACTCTATTCCCAGTAAGCAGATCTAAAGTTTTGCTATGAGCATTAGCAATAGACTTGTCCTAATAACTTTTACTTTTTAATAGGATTAGGAGTTCCAAATGAAATAGCTGAATATGATGATTATATTACTGTTCTACCTCAAGATCAAATCCCAAGTGTAGAAGATGCAACTGAATACTACGAGTCTCAAGGAGGCCATTTACGTATTCAGAGTAACTTTGGAGTAGATCCATTAGCAGCAAGGCTTGACCTTATTTTGCTACGGGATCAATTGTTGTTTAATAGATTACCAAGTAATGCTGATATGTTTAGTGATGTCGTCTCTGGAAATGGCTATTTGTTACAAACAGCAATTTTAGAGTGTATAGAAGTGACTAATCGTTTTACTTTACTTATTTGACATTAAAATTCCTTATTTGAAGGAATGAATTGAGAAAAATTGTGTGAACAAAATCAACATTAAGATAAACAAAATGCAGGTTACTGTGCAAAAAAAATTAGTCAAGTCCAGGCAGTCCATAGGTACTATGTAGGTATCATTAATGATTTCCCTTTATCCTAGATAGTACATCAGCCAGTGGCTTTATTATTGGAATATTAATCACATTTTCAAGAGAGAGAGTAGCACGGCAGAGGGGACATGTTGGGTTATTAACCAACCACTCTTCTACACATAAATGACAGCCAAGGACTTCTTGACAGCAGGGTGCTTTGTAAAGTGGCTGTACTGGATACTTCATGCAAATGGTACATTTATAGGATGAAGCTACTTCGTCTACAATATCGTTTAACATGCTTAACTTTATTTTCAATGAAGCAACTTCAGCTTGCAGTAATACGGATTGATCAGCTGCAGCCTTACCAGAATGAGCTGTGGATTCTTCTAATTTCCTTAATCTCTCTTCAAGAGATTCTACAGTTGCTTTGGCTCTAGGTTCTTTAGATGCCCCTGAACTTTTATAACCTTTGTGGTAGTCTTCTTGTAGAACAGCTCGTACTTTTTTAGCTGTCCTCCAAAATAATGATCCTATGTAAACAAATATCACATTAAATATATCCACACAACTATGTGACTGACATGTCTGATGTCATGCATTGGGGAAAAGAGCCACTCCATCTGTTGTGTAGCAAAGGGAGGCGTTTATGGTAGTTATAACTGACAAATATTACTGTTTTATTACCATTTATATTAAACAAGATTTGTAGTATATTACGCTTGTAGGTACGATTATTAACAATCAAAAGATCAACCAACAACAAAAGAATCAAACATTCATATACTAATCAAGACACAAATTAGGAAATAGTTTCACATCAACACAAAATATTAAGAAACAAACTACTACAGACAAGACATACAACCAATGATTAAGTCTAGGCATACATTATAACACACTACATTTAATTAAAATTCAGGGTTCTATAGTCACATGATTTCTGGGATACTACAAGATCTTACTCTCATATCAATTTAAAAACACCATAAAGACTAAATTTAACATATACTTAACCGCCAAAAAATGCTTCTCTCTACGTTATTGCTACACAATTTTGGCTAAGGGGAGGGAGTAAGTTCAAGTAGTCTTGCTAGCCAGCATTCTCCAGCCTACAGGCTGCAGAATGCTGGCTAGGGGTATATCTCAAGGAGTTTTGAAAAATCTACATATTAAATCAATTAAACATGCTCCACGATTAAAAATACAAAAATTAATATTATAATTATAAAGGTCAAAAAGGTACGCCAGGACACCTACTACATAAACCCCATACATTCTATATGCATGCATGCCCATGTATACCTCTAGTTGACTGAGTGTCAGGTATCTTCAAAAAATCCAAATCCAAAATAACACAGTCCTTGCCACCAAAAGCTTCATTACTAGCTATCCCACAAACTGAAGGTACAGTAGCCTTTGCTTCATTTAGCCTCAAAGGCAAGTTGCCAGTCTTCTCCCATTTATCATTATAATGAAATATTTCAATAGTTTTTGTCCATTCAAGTTCCGCAGCTATGACACCAGGAGGCTTATTTCGATGAGCTCCAGCTCCACTCCTCGAAAATGGAGCATATCTTCCTTTTGGTGTTTGCTTTCCCCGATGAAAATTTGGGTTTTGATGGTATAGATATTTAAATTTGTCATCTGTCGTAGCTTTAATGATGGCATTGCCGTGACAATACCACTCATCTTCACTCTCCAGAGTATTCTTATTGAACTCTCCATTAGCGTCAGCAGTCAGAACGTGTCCAGAGTTGCATGAGAGTAAGAAAATACTGTCAGGGAACATATCAAAAACTTTTCCCAAAAGAGTGATATTGATTTGGCTTGTTTTAATTTTCACTCGTTGGTCACTATGGCTATTACATATGTAAACAGATTTAACAGAACTTGATGAGTTTCCTCCGCCGGCAGGGAAAGCGGTGAATGGAGCCGCGGGACCGGGTACAGGACTAGGAAAGAGAGGAGGAGGAAGAGGAGGGATGGGGGAAAGAGACTCATACTCTTGGTCATCCATTGCTTGTTATCACTTGTTATAACTGTTACCACTCTAATGATACTTCACTTCTCTGTCACTGCACTCCAGCCGGCGTGGACAGTCGTGGTCTGGTGGTCTCTAACCTCTTCTGCGCATGCGCATACGTATGGCAGGGGATTTGTGTCAAAAATAGAGTGGGCTGTATCATCATTGTGTGGTGGTGCATCATCATTGTGTGGTGGTGCATCATTATTGTGTGGTGGTGCATCATTATTGTGTGGTGGTGCATCATTATTGTGTGGTGGTATGCATCATTGTGTGGTGGTACATCATTATTGTGTGGTAGTACATCATCATTGTGTGGTGCATGGTACATCATTGTGTGGACCAGGCCTGCAGGGTGGTTCACAGGTTCAGTAACCTCATTGTGTGGTGGTTCATTCATGTGGTGGTACATAATCATTGTGTGGTGGTTTAGTGGTACATCATCGGCATTATGAAGAATTATGGAGATAAAGAGCCAAAAAAGAAAGATTTAACACCCACTTGCGGGGGCGTGGCTGAGTACCTCTAGACTAGAACTCAGAGTTTCTGCATCAAAACTCACCAATTTTGTCATGATCCACTCTGTATAGCTAACAGGTAATGTTTAAGCAAGAATAAGTGTTAATTGCAAGCAGACATAAAAATTGGTCAATTTATGCTCATTTCTGGCCTTCAAGGCCAGTAAAAGGCATAGTT